>NW_027526398.1:77500-121709 GCF_048455015.1 Haemaphysalis longicornis | reverse complement strand
TTGGCACCGTCGTGTATCGCCTGCCGCAAGAGCAAGATGACGCATTCGCGCTCAGTCGCAGCTGGCTGCTGTAGCTCAAACTGTCTCGTCGCTTTTGTCGCCACGCCGGCTGCGTTGTAGCCGATTATGACGAGGGGAAAAAAATGAAGGAAAGAGAACAACCAACTGCGCAAATGTGCATGCACGCAGGCTCGAGCAAAGAGAAAAAACGCTTGGCGCTGTCCTCGTATTTTGTAACCTCTGCATGTCTCGCCGCGGAGCTCCAATATTAAAACGACAAAAAAAAAAAAAAAAAGGAAAAGAGAATGCGCAAATGGCTCGTGGAAACGAGCCAGTTAATCTATTTAACAGGTGTATGTACAGTTGGTCGGCTTATGCAGGCGCTACCCGGCGCTTCGCTCTATGAAAAGCATACCTCGCAAGCGAGCTGTTCACGAAACGTAAACAGGGCTGTCGTCTGCCCTGAGGAGCTAAATACGTTCCGTGGACGTAACCAATTTCCAGGGTGCTGTTGTTGAAATTATATTACCGGCGCCACACGGCATCAGTGAAGTGTTTGTAGGTAAATATCCGTAGAGTAAAATATCTCTTACGAGACAATTCTGCATTTTATTTGCAGAACCGGACGAGACGGAAACGCCCAGACGAAAACGTTATCAGAAGACATCGACCGGCTTCTGGCATGTTGACGGCGCAAGCAACTATTGTTGCTTTTTTAACAGCATACAAAATCTTCCGCATCTTGTATGGAACATATATACGGCATCAGTTAGTACGTCTTCAAGCCACCGCCGGGTGGGCTTAGACGACCACTTCATTAGTCTGGGAGCCGGGAAGAATTGCCAACAAGGTGACGTGCGCAAAAAGGGGCGGGGCCCGGGGCAACATTTCTAGCAACACCACCGAGTTTCCGGGCACATTCTCCCCCCATTTGTTACACCTACTGACATCCGGCGCCTGTAGCTAAAGTATGACGCACTTTAACGAAAGTTTCGAGATTTTTGGTTCTTTGCATGGGTCTGTGAGAAACACCATTTCATTACCCGGATGGTAAACTCATTTTCGGGAGTCGGCTTGAAGTGCTCAACTCGTCATCGGCTGATTACAGTATGACACTACGTAATCAGTATTACAGTAAGTTTCGACCATTTATTTATTTGCCATTTATTTTACGATGGAGCTGTAAGCGCTAGGCAGGAACCTTTCGTGTACGTCGTCAGCGTATTCTTAGCTAAGAAGGTCATCTAGTAACTAGTTGCAACACAAATCTCCACAACGGCTCGGAAATCGCGCGAACATCGCCCTTATTATAAGCTGTTGTCGCGACAGAGTTGCTGTCAGAACACGTCGCGCGCAACCTGTCTCTTGTCCTGCTGCGAAACTGCAAAACAGTTTTTTTTCTTTTTTTTCTGAAACAGCTACTAAGCCTAGACACGCACGACTCACAGCAGTCGCACGGTTGAGTGACGACTCCACAGTCGCTAAATCGCTATGAACTCAAGGGAGTTGCGAAACCTGCTCTTCGTCGAACACGAATCGAATTCGCCGAAAAAAGCTGTTTACCTACGCTCTGCCGACCCGGGGGTTAAGGCTGAAGGAAAATAAGGGCGTATTTTCTTAACCATACAGTATGCATTGAAGGTCGCGGGTAGCACGTATGGAACAGTATGGGAAGGTACAGTTTAACCTGGCCGTGAAGACAAAATTCAACTTTGTTCAATTTGAAAAAAAAAACAAAACAAAAAACAGCTTTTTGTAACTTTCCCAGCTCTACCCCAGCCACAAATGACGTTTTTTTAATGGAGAAATAAAATGGAAATATTGAAAAAAAAGTTTTGAAAAAAAAACTATCAAATTTCGCGCTGCATTGACGTGTTACGGGCAGGAATGACGCAATATGCGCAGGCATGAAATCATAGCTATCAGCTGGTTAACCGCACGTTAGCAATCTAGCGATACGGTCAAACAAAATTAGAAGCCCCACTACAATCTCCCAGCCATGTTTCTTCAGCGGTGGCTTGGATCGGCGACCGCCAATCACACAAACAGGATTCTGTGACGTCATAGAGAAGTTACCGCAAAGTGACTGGGGAGTCGCCACTGCTGCGTCTGCTTTCCTTAATGACTCCGTTATTTCTTTGAAGCTTGTGATACAATTGGTATCATTGTCGTTAAGTTTTGGCACCTCACTTAATTGATTTCAGAAAGCGTTTTCCTCACTGCAGATTTGTCCCATCACAGCAAGTTTCCCAGGAGAAGCTCTGTTTTCTTTTCCAGTGTTATCCTTATTGAAAGAACGAAAAAAAAAACACTTTTTTGTTTTTCTTCTGCTTTTTTTTTTTCACCCGCTCACGTCTCTAGAGGAGAAGCGGTAGGCAGAAGACGCCGACGCGGCCACGCGTTCGAGCCAGTCCGTCTGAACGGTGAGGAGGCACAAGCCGAAAACTACACCATGTGAAACACTATACGGTAACACACCCCCGGCCGGCGACAGCCGCTGAACGTTCCTTGGCGGTCTCCACTATGGAAACACGAGTGGAGAACGACGCCGCGTGCCAGCCGGGGCGTCTGTCTCCTCACGGCGACATACGAGATGGTGGAGGGCGTATACGCCGACGGAATAGCTGTAACGGACGGAGCGCAGATTATTGGGTGCGCATGCGTGCGCTGCCTTGAAGGTAGGCGCCGCGGAAACAACCCGAAGGAAGGCAGGTGGGGAGATGAAATATAGTTTAATTACCTTGTATATCTTTAAACAGGACTTTAAATAAAAAAATACAGGTTTAGTTCATTGAAAAACTGATTTGCCCTGATAATAGCGATACCAATTTTATCGCACACCCCAAACAATTAATCTAGATGCTAATGAATACAGATGAAGCAGTGGCGATTTTCAATCCACTTTCTGGTGAAGTCTCTATGACGTCACAGAATCCTTCTTGTGCGATTGGCGGCCGTCACTGCTGGCACCGCCTAGCGCGAAATTTGAAAATATAAAAATATAGCGTTTTTTTTTGTTTGTTAAAAAAACGCCTTTGTTTGTTGGAGGAGCTGAGTGAGGTACCAAAGGCTAGTTCTTTCAAAATGAGCCAGGTTGTATTTTGTCGTTATGGCTTCTTCTGCGTTTTGAACCAAGTCTCTGGCGCGGAATTAACCTCAAAAATAGCACACATTACTTCTGGCCAAACAGCGGTGCAATGTAGGTGCTAGTAGATTCGCTTCGGTCTCTACCAGCAGAATGGAAGACGCGGTGGTTACCCAGCCAAAGGCAGAAAAAAAAAGAGGCCTGTCTGGGTTGTCAAGCAAGGATTCCATATAATCCTCAGCGCACTGTGGACAGCGCAACACGACGCGACGACAAAGTAAGTGACCAGCGCGAAGCCTTTCAAGCCAGTAGCGGTCCCAGAAATTGGTTTTAGGGGGGGCGATTGTTTTTTTTTTTTTTTTTTTTGGGGCGGGGGGGGGGGGGGGGGTTCCGTTTTGCGCTAATTCTGCGGAGGAAGTGATAAACGATAAACATGCAGGAATGTGCGCGTATGCGGTGTAACCCGCTTGCGCACAAATCACTTGGCGACCCAGTGCTTTCTAGCGCCCCTTAGGCGGTGCAACGGCTGGCTCGAGCCCGCATTTCTGATAATCGCAACATGTATACGGCCGCGCACATGCGGGATTTAACCTCGCGCAAGTGGAATGCTTTAAAAAACAAAAAAATAGGAAGCTGATGACCTGTTTGGGGGGGGCGATCGCCCCCTTCGCCCCCCCCCTTGGGACCGCCACTGTTTCAAGCGCGGGACACTGCTCGGCGGCTTCACAAGTGCTTAATGAAAAAAAAAAAAAAAAGCCCAGATGATTCCACTGTAATGTTACTCGTTGCCCTAACAAATTTTACAAAAAAGAAAAGACGTTTTCTTTCAACTTCGGTTTAAATCACACAATTGTTCCATTTTAGACGAAAAATGAACAGTACTGCAAGATTGTCTCCCTTCCTCTACGCTCCACCACGACCACTCGTTTCCCTTTTCTTTCGTATTTCGGAATGCTTTCAGGAACGCGCAAAAAACCTGGTGAATGATCGATTCGTTGATTTGTGGGGTTTAACGCGCCGAATCTACAACTACAAAGCGCGCCGACGTACTGGAGGTCTCCGTGTTAATTTCGACCACCCGGGGATCTTTAAAGGAGCCATGAAGACAAAATACAAGTTGGGTTTATTAGAAAGACTGCTTAGTCCCGATAACAATGATACCAATATCATCGCAATCTTCGAACAAATAACGGATATATTAAAGAAAACGTGTGAAGCAGTCGCGACCGCCAAGCCAATTTCCCGCAACTTTTCTATGACGTCACGGAACCTTCTTCGTGCGATTGGTGGCCGCCTAACTGGCCTGTCGCGACGACACATGACTGGACGTCTGTAATGGGGCCTCTAGTTCCATTTGACCGCATCTGTTGAATGCTAACGTGCAGTTAAAGCACTGAAAATTATGTTTTATTGTTGGCCCGTATGACGTCATTCTTGCTCATAACACGTCACTGTGGCGCAAAATTTGAAAGTTTTTAAATACTTCTTGCTTTTTGTTTTCGTTAAAAAAACATCTTTTGTGGCTGTGATGGAGCTGAGTGAGATACTGAATCCTAGTTCTTTCAAATTAAACGAGGTTGTATTTTCTCTTCATGGCTCCTTTAACGCGCTGAAATTTCGACACACGGGCGTTTTCGCTTCTCGCCTCCATCTCAAAAGCCGCCAACGCGGCTGGGAGCGAGCCCACGTCCTCTGTCTCAGCAGCGCAACGCCACTGAGCCACCGCAGCGGGTAAACCTGGTAAACCGCAGCATTGCGCATGCATTGTCGTCTTGGCGGCGTTGCACTGCCTGCAGCAGCGAAGCGCATGTCCAGACGTGTCTAGCGCGACGGCCTTGCCGAGCGGGGAAGCGCGTAGATATATCCGCGAAGGGGCAACAACGCCGTCGTCTCGGTTCCCGAAGAAGCGCTCGCTGCGTTCTCTTTCCGGAATTGCAAACATCCGCGCTGCGTCTTGCGCCCGCGGCGCGTGTTCGCCGTGAGTCACCTGTGTGGCTGTGAGCGGGGGTGGTTATAAGAGAGGAGGAGAGAGGGGTGGGAGGAGGAGGAGGGCGGTCATGCGATCTGACCCGCTGTTCCCGCGCTTTTTGCTTCATTACGTGTCTGCTCTTTCTTTGTCTTCGTTTTCCCTTTATTTTGTGTGTGTGTGGGATGATTCCTTCAAGAATGAATGAAAAGATACGCTCTGCGGCGAATTTGTTTTCAACGCAGCATCCCTTATGTTCTTATTTCATCCGTAAAGACAAGGCTGCTCTCTTCCCAATATCCGAACGTTGCCAGAAACTTCCGTCAATCTGTGAGCGTTGAGCCATAGAGACGTATACGCAGGATTTCGTTGGACGACATGAAGGGAAAATTAAAAAAAAAAAAACACCGAAAGAAGAAAAATGAAAACGCTCAAGCTGGGAATTTATTCACATTGCAAAAAAAATTAAAAAAATGAACGAAAAGAAATCCGGCCTGATGCCCGAATATACAAAGCTGTGCCAGTTTTGTTCGTTTTTTCTACCAAGTGAAATTGCGAAATGGTGGATCATCGTGGTGCGAGAATACATCGACGCCATACATTGTTGGTGCGTGGCTTGCGACCCGCACCCCTCCCACGGATGCAAAATTGCTAGGGGGGAGGCGTCCCATCTCCCCCCTCCCTGCGCAAGCCACTGTTGAGCGAAGCCGTGGTTTCGGTTATGGTTGATCGAAATAATGATAATATGTATTTATACTTCAGAATTACAGATACCGCCCGCATAAGCGACATGGCTTGTGTGCTTCGGAGCAGTCACAGGGGGACTCGAGAGAGAGAGAGAGAATTGCGTATTGGAGAGATTTATTCCACCCTAAAGAGGAGCTAGATACTAAAAACTTTTCAGTAATTAAAGATACAGTGGCTGTATGCATAAACCCACGAGATCAGAAGCATTCCACTTCAAAGGACAACGACTGAAAGATCACATGTACGCTCATTGAACTACTTGCTATAGGTTTTTGTGAAGTGGGACATAAAGAAAAAATTTACATATAAAGAGCAAGACATCGCGAAACATAATGATTGAGAAAGCACTCTGCTCAAAAGAAACAACAAAGGCATTGGTAATGTTCACACACGCCCAAAAAATTGTTATAATAAGCCAGTTATAATTGTAATACAAGATCCCAAAATGCTTGTGTCACGGCTTCTTTTTGCGTTCTTCACTGCTTCACCACACTAGACACCAGTAGCCTGTAGCGCGAAGGCGCCATGTTCGCATTCATTCATTCATTCAGCGCCAGCTCGATGCGTACGCCTGCGCCTCCACAAGCCCCTTTCCTGTCATGCATGAAAAACTAAGCTAAAACAAAACAAACAAAAAAAGAACAAGGAGTGCCTAGAAGCGGGGAGTCGGGTCGCCCGTCGGAAATCCCAGTCTTGAGAGGACAATCGGCGTGACATCAATCGTCGCCGAGATAATACTTTACACCCACTCCCCCAGTCTCGTTTACGATGTCCCGCGTTTGTGTTCCTTCTTCGTTGACAGCGACGATTTACAACTTCGGGCACTGTCCCCCCAAAAACGGACTACGAGACGCTTCAGTCGAGCGCAGTGGTGAACCGATTGACTCCGGACGAAAACTCCCCCGTCGGTGATTGCAAAGTGTCACGGAGCGCGCTGTGATTTGCGACGGTTGGGAGCTAAAGCTAACCGGATTAGGTTAGCCCGGTCTAGTCGTGCCCCCCGCGTAAAGGGAATAAGCACCGTTCAAGTTTGTCGCCCTGATTTTTGTAGCCTTTAACCGCAGCCACCTAAATATGGTATTACACTATTAGTCATACACCGCTCCAGTCACAGCCTCGCACGCCTTTCGACCTCCGAGAAAAGAGGCGCTTTCGTCGTGGGCGGGCGCACCGGAAGCAACGGTTGAAAATTGGCGCGCAAACGCCGCGGCGATTGAGGCGCCAGCTGCGTGAGGCGGCGGCCGACGCAGACGCAGCGGAGAAGAGAAAGGGAGGACACCCGTCGCTCGCTCGCTGAAACGGTCGTCCGAGAGCTGTCTGTTCGACGGTCGTTCACTATTCGTACCTCGACGAGTGTGGCAGCGTTGCATCACTACGGGACCATGCCAGCCACGGTGGCGCGCGGCCCGGACCTGCGTCGGATCACGATGTCGCGGACTTTCGTTCCGATCGCCGTCGCCCGACCTGCGCGCAGCAGCGTCAAGCGCTGCCTCTTCGGAGCCGTCGACCACGACGCGGTGCAGCGCGACCTGGAGAACGAGCAACGCGAACGCTACGAGTGCTTCCGCAACAAGTACAACTTCGACCTCAGCACGGAGACACCGCTGCCCGGCCGCTACGAGTGGGAGTGCACCCGCGGCGAAGACGCGACGCCGCCGAGCAGCATTTTGAAAGCAGAGGACGCGGTTGCTACAGACGCCACGCTCGACGCGAAGCCACCGATAGCGCAGCGACCCCAGCGAGCAGCTGCAGCCGCTAGGCAGAGCAGCATCCCCGGTGAGTTGACGATGCTGCGCGGGTGAACGGACGGCGTAAAAAAGCGGCCCGGGCGACGCCCGACGCACTGTGTGGCAGTTGCACGCTCGCGTTTGGCCACTTCTGTTAGGCCTAGCGCTGGCTCCGATCGGCGGCGGCTAGCTTCCACGCATCGCAATGGCGTAGACGGGGCAGCCCAACGTTGGGGCAGTCGCTGTAGTTTAAAATTTCGCCATACTTTCATTAATTACGATCGAGCGTCTGTGCAGGCGGTTGTCATTTGTGTCGTGTGTGCGTGCGTATATTGTTGCGGAAATTGCGGCGAGTTCCGAAATAACTCTTCCGGAATGGGGCGTGGGCTCCCCCCCCTACTCCCCAGTTCGAGCGACGCCATGCTCCGGTCGTTGTGGTAGGCGGTGGCGCCATCTCTGGGCGGTGACAGAAACCAGAGCTCTCGTGACCTCGCCCAGTGTTGCTAGGTTACGCGGAACCGTTTGTTGCGCGCGGCTAGGCGGTCGCTTGCGAGGTCGCTGTCCTGCGGGTGCGGTTCATGACACGGTGGGACGGTGAAAACGGCCGCGATTGTTTCGCAAGCACCGTTCGCTGTCCGAAATTCCGCCTGCTTTAGTAGAGCAGCACGATTGTCTGAAATTCTGGCAGGTATTACTCGGAGTTGTCCCGTTCTACGGCCGCATTTTGTCCCGTACGCGTTGATGGAAGTAGGTTACTTGGGGGCACGACTCGCCTGGGCGGATCTGACGCCGACAGCTTTAGCGCTGCCCGCTTGACGTGGAATAATAAAGACAAAAACAGGTTTAGGAATCGTTGATAGCTGACCGTTGCGTTAGTTTCGCATACCGGCGTCTAAGTAACCCGTTCAGTTCTAGGGTTCTTAAATTAATAATCGCAAATAAAAATTGCATTCGTGAGGATACTGGGCAAATTTGTGAACACTTTTTCGGGATCCAGATTGCTCGGCCTTCGCTACCGGTTATATTTCTGGCTCCCTGCGAGGCTGTAAAAGTGAAACCCTTGGTTCGGACACCGAGACTCTATTCGTCGTGCAGGTTTTTTTCAGCGTTTGTGCGCGGCTTGCGTACGGTATGTGCGTTTTGCCTTGAGGAGGTGCTGTAATATAGAATTGTCTGGCGAAAACTGTAGAATGCTTTTAGTTGCGCGCTTTGTACATGCCAGAACCTCTTATCAGTCTGAGGCCCGCTGTTAAGCTGATATTTCGGTGTTCATTTAGCATGTACAGTACAGCCCTTACAATTTGAACTCTCTGGGGACTGAAAATTTGTTCGAATTGGTGAATGGATAGTTAATAAATACAAGTTTGGAGGAGCCATGTAGGCATTTTGAATGAACAGAAAGTTTGGATTAGCGGTGTGGTGCTGTTTATTTTTCAAAAAGTATTTTCGATGCATGAAAGAAAAAAAGTGCATAATAGCATTCATTTTCTCAAAAATGAAAACGTGAAAAATTCTTCACGGCCTGGTTTTGGTTTGGTGTCTTTGCGTGTAGTACACCGCTACAGAGGAAGCGTGGCATTTGTTTAGTTGCTTGAAAGCTCTAGAGAAAAATTTTCCAATCATTAGCATTCCTTAGAGCACTGGTATGTAGATGGCTTGCACTGACGTCACCGTAGCTGCCATGTTTGTGACCCACAAGCACGGCGGAAGGCTGCACACTTATCTGGAGCTCTTATCTTTAGGAGCACTAACAAAAAACGCTGGAGGTGGGTCACAAGAGCAGGTTGTGATGATGTGATGTGCAAGCTATGTATTAGAAGTCAACATCAGCAAGGTAACTAAAAACACTGGACAGTCTGATAAGAATAAGGAGGGGTGGAAGGGTATGTAATGTGTATATGCATTTTACTGAAGTGGCACTTTCTCTCACTGTTGCACATCTCACATTCACTATCGTTATTGGGTGTTAGATGTGCAACATCCAGATAAAACCCCCCGGTTCTCTAATGTGCAGTAAGGACAAATGCAGTGTGAGCTCAAAAAAATGAAGCATTAAACACAAAAATGAAAAATACTGTTCCTGGAGGTCCAATAATGCTGCACTATTGGTATACTGTACAAGTTCATTAATTTGACACTGGTGGGATCGTGGAGAATTGTTGTATTATCCAGTTGTCCAAGTATCGAATGGACTACAAAATCACGAAATTTCCCCCAGCATGATGTCCCTTTGTTTGCGGAAAAAGCTTCTAATATTCATCTTTTTTTTTTTTCCAGGCAAATTTGAGCAGCGACAATAGCTGTAATAGCTACCAGACGCTCCGTAATTTGCTCACAAAAGTCCTCCAGCACAAACAAGGGTTCTGGGGCTTCTTTTACCGTGCGTTTTCGTGGTCGGGGTAGTTGGTCACGATCGTTACCTTCCGCTGTATCGTCGCCGTTGTCGGCGCCTATCACATCCTATCGCATCTCAGGTGACAAACACGCCCTGAACAGAGCGCACGCCAGGCTTCGACCGCTGCAGCCGCTATTAACCTCGCTTTCCTCGTATATGGATGGACGGATAGTAGTGGCTTAATTACCCTTTGCATCGGGCGTCAGCTTGCGCCACCTAGCCTATAGACAGTATTCATTGAAAAGTTTAGCGGTCAATTTCTTCACTTGGCAGCGCTGGAAACGGCCACAGACATGGCCGATGCGCCACAGACACGGCGCGGCTTGGGCCACTGCGGCCGCACGCCGAAGAAAAAAAAAACACCGGCGTGCGTCATCTCCTCTGTTCCAATCCGATTCTAAACGGTAGCTCTTTCTTATGTTTTGACTGTATATCATAACATGCACCATAGCGTGGCATATTGGTGAAAGCTTCGCGTAATGCATAAACACTAAATGAAGTCCTCAATAACGCCAACGTTTTCAACGTAATATTTAAAAAAATAATTACCATCCCTGCCTAAAGCGAGTTGATTAAGAGAAGCGCAAAATCTAAAAGTGCGTCCAATCAATCGGCAAACCTCCTTCAAAGACCAGAATTGCAAACAACAAACAAGCCTACGGTTGTTCGCACACCAAGTATTTCCATCTACGAACTATCTAAATGTGTACCGATACGTAGTTTGAGTTAAAGGTGTATACTTTTGTATTCCTCCTTCATGATCGATGCGTGTATTGTTTTATCTAGAACCGTTCAGTTTTTGTGATTTTCAAGTAACCGTTTTGGTTTCATGCCCGGTTTCACGCACACGCAGTGTCTTCGGAGATTTTAGAGCTTTTCGGTCTACCAGCCGGTCTATAGAGAACTGCATTAGTTTTTTTTTTTTTTTTTGGCAGAACGCCATCGGCCACACTAGGAAAGCAACTGCTGTAACATTTTCGGCCCTGGCATCGTTATTTGATGATGCAAGACATAATATTCCTTTAGCACCCTGCGAACAACACACAAACTGCTAGTTTTCTGGGCGAGGGTTGTTCAAGGGTCCCTCTTGCTATAGACATCATTATTGTTGTGATTTCGCGGGGCTGGACAATATGAAACAGAAGAAGAATCCTCAGTTGACACAGGGTATGACGACAGGGCGGTTGAGGAAACGGAAATTCTGGTTTCTCAAAATGTCTATAAATCTGTAAATACTTGTATTACTAGCTTTACATTTGTTCTGTGAGATCGGGGTGTCATAGATTTCACAACAAAAAGAAAAAAAATCTTTCTTTACAAGAAAGAAAATCTTTAATTGCCTAATGACCTAATTGTTGTGCCTGTAAATTAATAAATACTTGCACTATTACAACAATTATTCATGTCTGTGCTTCTGAGGTCCAAAGCAGTACGAAAACACACAGAAAAACAATTTTTGCCTGAAATAGTAAATCCAGGGCTGAAAGGGTTAAAAAACTGTATGCTGATGTGCGGCCACGGTGCTTTGTAGTCCGGCAGAGGTGTCAGTACACAGGTTGCCACAAAAAATGGACATTATTAAAGATCACTGGTTAGAATTGGATGAACATGTCGTAAGAAAGGCTGTTGTCCGGAAAAGTAAAGTTGGAGCTTTAAAGAGACACTACAGTCTCAACAATTTTCTTTTTGTTTTACCTAAATCTCGGCCTGGGATTTTGTATTTAAGTTGAAAGGGCAATGTCGATACCTTGCTGGACAACGGATTGACACTGCTTGGAAATGGTGGAGATCAGCACTGGCTTCAGTGCTTAGGCATTTAAGGAATGTGTCTGACTGTGTGCTTTGTTTTTGGCTTGCAGACTTTTTCCATGCTCGCAAGCGGCACCCGTCGTCAGAGCCTGCAGCCAAGGTGCCCCGGATTGAGCCGCAGCCGCAGCTGCAGCAGCTCCAGCAGCCGTAGCCGATCCAGAAGCAGGCGTCTGCAGCAGCAGCAGCAGCGCAGTGCTGGCGCCATGGTCGCACGCACGCGCCGCAAAAGATGATCTCAAGACTGGCCCCCCCGTACCTGACCAGAGCGCCAACCCGAGTTCCTATAGCTATGCGCTGTTTCACCAACTTTGCGTTAACGCCGTTCAAAAGAACGCTGAAAACAAATTGCGCGGGAGAAACCGGTTCCGAAGCAGAGTGATGTCGTCGACTTTTCTGCTCACTGAAGCGGACGACGTCGTGGGTGTATAGACAAGTGCCTAGGTGTAGGCAAAGAGGGGCATCTGAATGCCTAGCTAAAGATGTCCTTATTTCATTTATTTATTTTTATCAGCTACTGTGTAGGCATCCTCTGCGTTCATGCTGCAGTTGGTGCAGACTGAAAAATGTAATTTAAGGATTGGCTAAAATAGTGCTGCCACAGCACCGGCAACGAAAATTTGTGTGCAATCCATGGGGGGATTGGCCAAAAGGGTTGGCAGGCACAAGTTCGGGATTAGGCGGAAAGTGAGCGTCGACTCGTGCTGGAAATGGCATCGTTCCACATAATCGTTCCGCATTTCTTTTAGTCACTGCATGTTTCTATACATTGTGTGTTGTGTTTAATGTAAGCACATGGAAATTCAGTCATGGCAGAATTTCACCCGGTGAATCACGGTGACTCCGAACATGATGAAATCATACAAAATTCATTGCGATTTTTTTTTTGCGCCACTGCGCGCGCAAGCAGGGAAATTGTTTGGAAACTTGCATGGCGTATTTTTTATTTTTATAATTTTTATTGAATGCAGTCAAATCATTGGGGATGCAATTGTTATTGTGCCACGATAATTTTTCACAGTGTTCTTTTTATACTTTATATTTATTTTCTGTAAATAGATGCTGTTAAAACGTAATGCGACGGTGCTCTACAGATCACGCAAAAGTTTTAGAACATGCCAGTTTTCTACTGGAGCAGCAATCATGAAAGCCTGTCCCTTTGTTGTATATTGAAAATACCTCGACGCATACCCTTTGAGAGATCCAGGGATAAACTTAAATCAACGAGTGTGAGCTTGTTAACAAAATTTTTGTGCGCAGTAAGAGCCCCACGTGGACTCAGATTGGTCCGTAACCATCCACTACGATGTGTTTCGGTGTGTTAAGCACAAATTTCTAGTTTTGGGGGTTTTAGGGGCTGAAGCTGCGCCTGGGCCTCCGGCCGCAGACCGGCCGCAGTGGCCAGAATTGAACCCGTGTCTTGGGCTGAGCAGTGCAACGCCTAAGCCACTAAGCCTCCGCGGCAGGTTCAAACACAAATTTGGATTTAAGTGGAAGTGCTAGTGTGGCATGATGCCTACATCTTTTGCCCACGCCCCGGTGCCTGTGGTGCCTCCTTTATTTACAAGCCTGGCGGTTGGCCGGTGACGGGTGTCTTCCTCCTCACCACGAGTTGCGCGAGGTTGGTGAAACAGAGCATGGCTGCTCCCTCCCTCGCCCGTTTCCCCACTCCCCGTTTCCCAGCCTGTCCCCTCCCCCCTTTTTTTCCACGATCTCAACACAAGCAGGGGTGCGCCACCGTGTCGTTTTCTTTTAATTGAGCATTTTATTATTTGTTTTTAGCCGATTTTAATAGCCACTTTTTTTACCTACTATAGAGAGCGGCCGCCCGCGCCGGCAAACCTCGGCAGTGCAATAGGGGCACCCGCCAGAACCGGCGCCCCTCCAAGAGAGTGTACAGAGAGAGAGCTTCTATGATGAATAATAAAAAAAGTGAGCTGCCTGCAGCACGGGAGTGGAAACCCGTGGTCTTTGTTTCTTTTCATTGGAGAACTTACCGGGAACCAGTTTTGGTACATGGTAATCGGCCTGCTCTTGCACGGAAAGGCTGGACACAGTTGTGTACATGCACTGCATATTGGGTGCAGTACCGGGACTGGATCTTCGGTCTGCTATGGCTACAGGCCGCCTAGCACACTGTGAATGACTTTTGGGGTAAAAGGAGCTCTACATGTAGGTCGTGACCTATGGTGCCTTAGAGTTGTTGTTCAATGTCCAGAAAAAAGGCTTAAAGGTACTTTCATTTGGATGAAAGCTCATTTGTGTTAGGGACATTCAAAGAGTGCTCCTTTAATTAAAATTGCACTTAATGGGAGATGTGAGTATAAAGTTCGTATTGGCCTGCATAAATGGGCATTGCATAAAAAGTTCCTCAGCTGAATTTGGCCTCTTTTTTTTTTTTTTTGTATGACTCTTTTGGGAGTACAGAATCTCTTCCCTTTGGGGCGCATTTTTGCGGCAAAGCAAGTGAAACGGGCCGTAGGGCAACTATGTGTTTGTCACATTTTCTCAAGACTGACGTCTTCCACATTCCCTGCAAGTTGGAACAAGATAAGGTACGTACACCACCTTGGCGCATGAATAGTTAGCTTGAAGTACGAAATGAAAAATCGTGCATCCCTCCGTCTAACGGCGATGATGGTTGAATGTGAAGCTTTCTTGTGACAGACCCTTCGGTTGTCCGAGTTTTCTGAACCACACCTATCATGTCGAAATGGAGCCATCGGATAGACGCCAGCTTCATACGCAAGGGGGGACCCAGGTTCTATTCCGGCCACGGGAAGCGGGTTTTTTTCCCCTTTCCCTTCACCTACGATCAGTCATCATCAGAGCAAGTTGGCTTTCCTGCAGGGCGTACTGGTGTACAACGGTATCAATGTGAACACAGGGCGTATTGGTGTACAACGGTATCAGTGTGAACACTAAATCTTGCCTTTAAAACCAGGTTGCAAAGTATAGGATAACCAAATGGAGTGACCGTGCCCAACATTATAGTTGTTAAACTGGTACTCTTGTGATAGCGTAAATTAAACTTTGAACCCTAATGAATCCTGATGTTCCGTTCGAAGATAAATGAGGCCGTGTACTGAGTATCGCTCAAAGCGGACAAAATGGTTTGTCCTGAGCAACGCATCTTCGGCACGTTTCATGACGTGTATCACTAGTTTAGACTATTCGTTACAATGAAGCTTTGTACCTCCCGCCAATGAGAGGGGTAAAAGGGAGTTACCAGGGTAAGGGTATACCTTGGGCGGCTTGCATGTGGTGAAGACAATAACGCCTGCTGCAAAGCCAACTTGTCACGATTTGTAGGAAATGGTACTCTCATTTTCTCAAAACTATTCTCCAAAAGATTAGGATAATTGGGTGCTAAGAACACTAATAAAATCTGCTTAGATGCAGTTTGATATACTTGTCATAATTGGTTCACAGTGAGGTCTTAAAACAATACAGAATTTCTGTCTGCTGTCAATACATGAGCCCACACAGGAGGAAAACGGTAACAAAGTGGCAGTAACTGCTATCCCGCGAGAAAGTATGCCTCTTTTCCTGCCATAAGAGCCCATGCATTCACAGCAGAAGGGAATACCGCGACTTTACTGTGAGCTACCTGATTATGAAATGTAAACGAAACTTCCCGTACTGATAGTCATCTCAGCAGCCAGTTGTCACGCCTTTTTCGATAATGAAATACCGCAGTACTTCCAAGTACTATTAAGCTTATTAACTAAAAGGTACGCCCAATCACAATTACAAACTGATGTGTTTTGTGCGTTAGTACAAAACACACTCCTTTGGACTGTGCTTCGGTCAGTTGTGCTCTGCTTTGTCCACCCACTTGGTTGTGTTGTCCAGCCATGTCCACATCATGGAGTGAGGGCAAATTTGAGAGCTCGGCGCAGCTTAGCAAAAATTCCTCCTTCACAGCCTGGCTCGGCCTTCTTTTTTTTTCTCCGAGTCCACTGACCTTGATTTTCTGCAGTAACGTTCGTTGTGATGCGGGCTGAATCTCTCGCACCGGAAAAATGCTGGTGACACACCGGACGAATCATCATATACTGTGTGCACCGATGCCACTAAAGCTGGACACATAATTGAATTCTCAAAAGGCT
Source organism: Haemaphysalis longicornis (assembly GCF_048455015.1). NCBI lineage: Eukaryota > Metazoa > Arthropoda > Arachnida > Ixodida > Ixodidae > Haemaphysalis > Haemaphysalis longicornis. The sequence continues at coordinate 105,871 of NW_027526398.1, read as the reverse complement.
GACGGGCATCTTTTCCTGGCAGCAGGGTAGGTCTTCGTTGCGGTGTGAAGAATTATGGATATAGAGTTGTGGTTGAAAGCAATGCTGTGGGATTATTTGCAAAGGAGAGCGCTGATTGAACAGCGAGTCCAGCGGGATCAAACTGGCTGATCGTCACTGCCCCACGAACATTATACATTATCGTCTTCTTGCTAGTCGCTGTAGATAGTCCACCGAGAGAAGATGCCTACTTCTTCCACCATTTGCTAGCAGCTACCTATGAGTGGCGGCAAGTGCACTCAGTCCTCCTTTAAGCATTTTGGTACAGATGCGTTTAGGTAGCATCACAGTATATGTAAACTTTTGTTATAACAAAACTGTCGTCAGAGGAAACGGCTTAGTTAAAAGCGGGGATGGTTTTCTCTTTATGCGCAACAGTGAAGACCTTGAAACCCTTCGAATAACGCAATTTTGTCATAACGCGCGGGTTTTTATTTACACTAGTGGTGTATCCGGCAGGCCTTTTAGCCTTTTCAGCCTCTTAGGGGAATAATTAAAAGAAAAAGTGAGTTTTTTAGAGTTTCATGACGCGATCACTTGATATATAAAGTCTCTAGGCACATCAACTTTGGCTGGACGTTGATGAATCAGTTCTAGCGGAGTGGAGATACCGGTACGGCGCCCGGTAAAGGGCTGGTGCTGCTGCGCATGCGCGAAACAGGTTTCGCCACCCTCTGCACATGCACAGTTATGCAGGTCGACTACCGTGTGCCGTGTCGGTACCGCTCTTTCGGAGGCCCCAACGAATTCTGCCGCACCGGAACGTTTCCGCCGCACCTTGTGTGGGCTCGAGTGCTCTCCGCACTTTTTCCTGAACTCAAACTAGCGCGCCGACTCTCGTGATGTAAAATTAGTTCTACGGTTCAGCAGCCGGAGAAAAACAGTTTGAATATCGCTTTTCAAGGCCTCGTTTACTCACGATACGACCGCGGCTGGCATATTAGGGAGCGCGTTGGCTTTAGTGTGATTAAGCGTAATGTGTATTGTTTGCTCCTCTTTAACTTTGCGAAGAGACCACACTGTCAATCGGAAAACAGCAGCAATGTCGTAACGCGTACAGAAAAAAAAAAAAAAAATGATTCCCCAGGTGAGGCTCGAACTCACAACCCCGGCATAGCTCACGAGCACTGTCGTATAAGTACCGTGCGCTAACCAATTGCGCCACTGGGGAACGGTTCCGCGCAGCACTGCTACGGCGTGTGGAACGTGCAGGCATCCCCTCCCCCTCTATGAGCTGTGCGGTGTGCGCAGACAAAAATAAAGGTGATGGGTGAGGGAGCGCTGGCTATTCTCTAAAAGTCTTTGTGGATATACTGCTGAGTCTCGTACACTTCTGGAGCTTCTGTTGTTTCCGTCAAGCAAAATCAGTTGCCGCTAACAGTAAACGTTTCGTTCTGCCAGGCCGAAGCGACTTTTTTACGGAAGAAAAACAGGCTTTACAGAACCGATGGCACTTCTAAATATGCCTGCAACCATGCAGACCACCTTGTTAAGCGCTGACGGCTTTGACGAAGGTTTTGCCACCAGTTTCGCTCGTGCACCGCGTTGTGCTTGGTCGGAAATGGGATGAATCTTTGGTAATAATACCATAGATTTCATTTTCACGCTTTCTGTGGGTGCCAAGTAATAAATAGCGAGGTTTGACATATATAAGGCTGGGACAACTAACCTATCGTGAGGATAGTACACGGCACGCTTTTATAACGAACTACTTCTACAAAAGAATGCTTCTACGTTTGTTCCACGTGTTAGGTGTCACGCTCAGCGTAAATTCGCTTTTGTACGTTCTTAGGAATCTCAGTAGCTCCAAAAGTTTCACCATATACCATATATCACATTCAACCTGGTCCAACTATGCCACGTGTGTACACACACACACACACACACACACACACACACACACACACACACACACACACACACACACACACACACACACACACAAACACACACACACACACATTATATATATCATAACGGCGGCCAGTTTATGAGGGACGCCGTTGTCTTTTGTTGGCCGAGAGACTAGCGGCCTCTGTCGTCAAGTGTGGGAAGCGTCACGAGAGACTGGCGCTTCAAGCGGGGAAGGAGAGGACCAGTCTTGGGCAGTAACTAGTTGTTAGAAACGTGTTACCGGCAGCTAGTTATGTTTATCAGTAACTTGTAACTGTAACACTGTTACATTTTACGCAGTAATTGTAACAGGACCTGCCATTTCAATTACTTCCCTCTTCACAGTAAAATTACGCAACAGGAACTCGATAAAGCCCGGCGTACAACTTCTTCGGTCTTTCTTCTTCCTAATATAATCTATCCCCTCACCTTCCCAAGAAAAGCTAGGCTGTTCTCGCAGTTTAGGGGAGGAGGTCGCATAGAGGAGTATCTTCCCTGTAGAATTAAAGCAGGTCGGAAATTAGTCGTTACGGGTGTTTCTTAAACTTTTTCCTTCGTTTTTGGTCCAGCCGAAACAAGAAAAAAAAAAACGAAACATGCAATTATATGGCCGCTGAGGGGAGAGCTAGGCTACCCTTGCATAAAGACCATCACAGAGGGACCCACCGATAATGGGCCAACCATCATGACACCAAGGGGGAATCAACAAAAAAGTAGATACAACAAGTGTCGGGCTTCAGTGTGCACCCTTCTAGGTCCCCTCCGTTTAGGGTTTTACCATGTGCTTTTCTGACTACCCGCATACCTAAATACATTTCTATTGAATAAACCATACTTTAGTTTCTGATCTACTACTTAGTTAGGCACAGTAACGTAAAAGTAACGAAGTTACTTTTGCACAGTAACTGCAACTGCAACAAGTTACTTTTAGAAGCTGCGTAACTGTAACAGAGTTACTTTTTGGATTAGGTAACTGCAACTGTATGTAAGTCTGTGGTAGCGTGCTCATGATTGGTGATAGGACGCGTGGTCGAAGGGAAGGCGCTCGCCGGGAGCAGAGCAACGTCTGATCATGTAATATGTACAGTAAAGCCCGCTCATATCCAACTCGAATTATTGCCTATATCGAACCCTTGTATTATTCTGGTAAAAATTACATGCATTTAAAACTTTTTATATCGAACGCGATTTTGCCCACAATGGATATATCGAACTCTCCCGCGCGGTATTTTTCGCTCTCCTTAGGCATGCGGCAGGCTTTCCCGCAATACATCGGCACGCAGCGGTGGCGCGGGTTTCGCTTACGACTCCCGCGCGAGCTCGGGCGTGTCCAAACCGGCCGTGGCAGAGTGGACCAACTCCACTATAGTGCCTAGAAGTATATTCTAGGCACGCATGCAACTCGTTGGAGCCGAAAGCGCCACATTGGGCGCTGCGGGCTGCGCTGTCACCGAACTTCAAGTCCGCGCCACTCGCTGCGCGCACTTGCTCGGTTCGCTGGGTTCGCCGTTATTCGCCATGCTTGTCTCCGCTATGTCGAAGACGCTGAGGACTCCGTACCGCTTCCAAGCACGAGCGAAGCCGTCGCTGCCGTGGCCCTGCTTCGGCGATACTGCAGTGCCATTGTGGGCAACGGTGTAGTGCTTGTCGACTGTTTAGATACCGTGGAGCAAGCAGTCACCAGCAACGCGTTGTGCTCCAACAAGCAGGCTACACCAACACAGTTCTTCCGCCCCAATAAATTAATGTTTCCTTTCTGAGAAAGTGTCGTATCAATAGTGGACTGCAGGGTGGTAAGAGCTCAGCGTTAGCTCGTGACTCCGTTGGCAGGATTGCTCTCATGTAAGCTTTTTTTTTTTTGCTTTACTTTCTATATCGAATTTTTGCTATATCGAACTATTTTACAATCCTCGCGCTGTTCGATATAAGCGGGCTTTACTGTACCGTATTTGCTGCATAATTATCGCACTCGCGTAATGATCGCACCCCTGAGAGAGAGAGAGAGAAATCGCACGTGTGCAAAGTCTAGCTGACGATGGTCGTGCTTAGCTATGTTTCCTCCTCTTTCAAAGCGGACATGGCTACGTTATTGCCACAGACTTGCGATATTAGCGATATCGGCAAGCATGAGTTCACTATTTGTGCGTAAGAAACTCTCACTAAATGCACATAATGAACCCACAACAGAAAAAAAAAAAAAAACGCGCTCAGCTCGCTGCGTCGGCAGCCGTGTCTGTTTTTCTGCATCGCAGTGTGACAGCAGCAGCAACTTATTGGTCGACCTGTTCTCACCTCGCAGCAAACGCATTCATGCGTGTTCCATAATTCACGAAAACACTGCATTTTGTGGCACTTTGCAACGCGAATGGCGGGGGTCCGTGGAATTTTTGTAATGTTCTTATTTATTACGGTTATTATGTTCATGAGACATATCGTAACAGTTCTGGCCTGCAACTTGCGTGCGTTTTCTGCGCTGACACATTTCTCGCGAAACATTTACCTCGCGTAATGAACGCACCCCAAAATTTGCGTCATATGTTTGGAAAAAAGGTGCGATAATTACGCGAGTAAGTACGGTAATCATCATAAATAAATACAGTTGCTTTCAATAACCGAACGCGCCATCACGTGCGTCAGCCGCTCAAACTCATCCCTTCCGTTTCTATCGTGCGGGCTTTGGGGTCTTGAACTTATAATTAGGCTTGTCAGATTTGGCGAACGCTAGAAACAGAATGGTAGAAAAACAGGACGTTAGTCAATCACCAGTCCTGTGTAGCGTGTAGCATGGAAAGCCATCAATACCCGACTCGTTACTTGGTTTTTCTGCCATCGCAAGCACCATCGCACGCACCAGCTTCTACCGAATCTCTTAAGAGCTCTGACGCCATTCCCCACACCGTTATGGTTTGCCCAGGCATAGCGCTACGCTGAGTGCAGCGTAGCGGTACAATCAGGCATTTCTCTGTGCGTGATGGGCACAGCTACATCGAATGAAGTCACCATTCCTCTAGAACCCGATTGCATATATAGATGACATTCAACAGTAGCTGGGCAGTTGGGGTGGAGCAGTACGCTTAATGGACACATGTTCGCTGAAACCAGGCCCGAAGCACGTCCAATGAAAAGGTAATCATGACAATGACAACGCTGGCAAGGTCATCATTCTAGCGGGGCTACCGAAAGGCGGGTTCAAAATTAAAGAAAGGCAAACAATTACACAAGTAAGGTCCGCAATTCGAAACGGTGTTTACTTAAGACTTTGCACGGCATCTTGTTTTTTCGCGCCGAAATAAATACAGTTGACATAGGTTTTAGTCGTGAGTCAGCGGATAGATTTTTCCCGCCACTTCAGAGTTTTGGAATTTGTGGTGGCGCTGAGATCATTGACCATTTAGCGTTGAGGTGGCATCAGCCGATCATCGTTGAAGGTTTCAAGGTCGCTGGTCGAGGGAACGCACGGTACGGCTCGTGAAAGACGGAGGAGTAGGGCACGCGCGCTGCAGTTTAAATACAAAGGCACAAAAGAAAAAAAAAAGAGCAAAAGATTCAAACGCAAGCTTTGTCTCCAACGCAACCGATCATGTTTTCTGAGCGCTGTGTAGGCGCACCCGGCGTTCGAAGAACTGGCTCCGCACGTGCGTGTAGGCGCGCCGGCCGCAGCAAAACGACACGGAGGACATTGGTGGTGGAAAAAGGAATGACCGCATGTCTCTGCTGTTCTTTCTGGAACACGATTATTCACACCGGGGACTATTTGCTGTTATTTGATACCTTTCTGGCAACAATATTTGAAGACCGTGCTTATTCTCTAAATCCCTTGTTGGGTATGGTTCACTGAATAGGGAGCATCATAGCAATCATCATCATGATCCCAGCGCCCAGAGTCCGTCAGTACGCCGCCGCAGCTGCACACAGCTCAAGATCGGAGCGCATGGCCCCCTTCAACGAGAGGCTCGTCCGAGAGGTGAGGAAGCACAGGCAGCTGTGGAACCAAAACTCCAAGCTGCACAAGGAGGCCGTAAGCCGGGAGGCCGCCTGGACCGACATAGCATCAGCCCTTGGGGCCACCGGTGAGTATCGTGGTGCTTGTTCGGCTTGCGTTCCACGCAAGGCTTACCGTGCCCGGGAAGGGCTCGTGGCAGTTGCAGTCGCGTGCTATGATTTGTTCACCGCGTTTACTGCTACAGCGGGAAGAGTACAGTGAGCAGCGAAGAGATTATGTGGCTATGGATCCGTGTGTACGCTTTTCTCATCTTCAAAAAAAAAGTAACTCCGGTGTCCACAGCAGCGCGAGTCGTTTTAAAGCGCTAAGCGTTGAAAAACGGATTTCTTCGTGGTGTACGTCCCCTAGCTGATCTTTCAGACTATACTTTTTGGCGACCACGCGGTTATAGACCACACCGAGATGTTTGTCCTTATTCCTTACGAAAGGAGCTCGGGACTTAAGCTCGAGGGCGGCACACACTCCGAACGAGTCGAGAAAGTATTTCTTTAATTGATGCTACATAACTTAAGGCGTGAAGTAGTCCGAGTGTGGGACGCAGGTAGGCTACGGCTCCGAGTTTTCCTCGACGTATGCAACAACCACACCTTGCGGTAAAGCCAACTTTATCGCGAATGTACAGCAAAAGACGACTGTAACTACGCATGTCTTCCTTAGAAATGACCGCCGTCAACGCCCCAGAGAAATAGCTTTTGCTCATACCTTTCGCCTAAATACCCTGTCATCTCTATGTCATGCGCTAACAGCTTCCCTGGTCATCCACCACAACAGATTGGAATGGCTCACAATTTTTAAGCAAACGTGAATCTCGTCGGGTTTATTTCTTGACTGTGCAACAGGAGCTAGGCTACAGTGAGAGTTGTTCGACTGCTCGAGAAGCGTGATCCGGAACAGACTACAAACGACTGTAAGTCGCTACTTCAGCGGCTTCGCATCGCATACCCTTCCGGCGTTTGAGTGAAGCTCCAATTTATACTTCCATAAAACAACGGGTAGCCTCGTCGTAATGATCACTAGCCCGTGTTAAGGTGGTCGCGCATACGGGCTGAAGGTCCTGACAGCTTTCCAGGAGCCATCATGCGCCACTCGGAAATCAGAGGTATACATGCGCAAGCGCGCAGCCGAAATTGTCCCCCAGCACCCTCACCTGCCCACAAAAGGTGTTATTGAATATTTATCAATCGTCGCTCACACAGAAGGTCAAACCGATTTCCTCTTTCTCCGTGCGATGTACCACAGGACTGCAAGGCCTTCGTGTGGATCCTGCTGGGACAGGCTACGGTGACTGCGGTACCGCGGGGGATCCCGGCGTCAGGAGATTTGAAGGGGTGCATAGTAGACACGCCTCCTTCGTGTGATTTATGTGGGATATATGTAAGGCCACAGCGGGGGACCAATGCACGACACACACCATTATCGAAACCATCCGCACGCAGTGTCAGTTGTGACTTCTCGCTCGCCCACAAATTCTCCCGCTCAGGAACTGACCTGCTTGCGGGTCACGGTTGCGGATGGACGGGGTCACGACGATAGTGCTGGTACTGTAATGCTCCTCATCCCCGTGTTCGCAGTGGACGAGTGCCAGACCCGGTGGAGGACCATCCGGGACACGTACTTGAAGCGCAAGAAGCGCCTCAGCGTCAGCGCCAAGGGACAGTGGAACGTCCTGGACCGGGAGATGAGTTTTCTCGACGACTTCCTGCGCCCGCGCACGTGAGTGGCTGCTTTGTTACGTTGCAAGGGAACTCGCTCGCAGGGGGACAGACAGACGGACAGATGAGCGACGGGGAAACAGACAGACTGACAAAGGCAAACAGACAGGCGAGAGAGGCATATAGACAGGGAGAGATCTCTAGAATGGTCTTCAGTGGTACTGGTTAGGTTAGTCTTCTGATGGCGCCGCACCTGACTTACAGACGGAGATAAGGAGGACGGACATAGACAGAGACTTACAGACAGGAGATAGAGGAAGAAACAGAGACAAAGAGAGGACAGAGATAGCTACGGGAAGGGAGACAGAGACAAAGGGAGGCGAGAGACAGAAACACAAAGAGAGAGAAATAGATAGATAGATAGATAGATAGATAGAGAGAGAGAGAGAGAGAGAGAGAGAGAGAGAGAGAGAGAGAGAGAGAGAGAGAGAGAGAGGTGACACTCAGCGAAAGACAGCAAACAGACATACGGAGGGAGACAGGCAGACAGGAGGGGAACGCGAGTACAAAGAGACACAGAGAGAGGGATACAGAGTGATAGGTTAGCAAGGCACGCACACAGACAGACAGACAGACAGACAGATAGATAGACAGATAGATAGACAGACAGAAAGTGATACAAAGACGGAGAGAATCGATGATTGATTGATTGATTGTAGGGTTTAACGCGCCGACGCAACGCAGGCAATGAGGCGCGCCGTAATGGAGGGCTCCGGATTAATTTTGACCACCTGGGGATCTTTAACGTGCGCCGAAATCTCGTGCACACGGGCGTTTTTGCTTTTCGCCTCCATCAGAAAAGCGGCGGCCGCGGCCGGGAATCGAACCCGCGACCTCGTGCTCAGGAGCGCAACGCCTTAGCCACTGAGCCACCGCGGCGGGTAGACGGAGAGAATCAGAAAGAAAGTGTGAAATGTAGGGTGACCAACATAGATAGATAGATAGAGAGAGAGACCGACATGCAGAGAGAAGGAGACACAGGGAAAGACAGACGCAGAGATAGACGGATGGACCAGCAGAGATACACAGGGAAACGGAAAGAGAAAAACACAGAGAAAAACAGACAGGGAGAAAAACAGAAAGAAACAGGCACACAGACATAGTCATACAGACACTGTCACACACCGAGAGAGAGGCGTAGAAACACGCGCACAGTGACAGAGAGGCGTACAGAGAGATACAGGGAGACAGTAACGGCTACATAAATACAGGGACAAATACCGACAGACAAAGAGAGACAGAGACAAACCCACAGACGGAGACACAGAAGGGGAGATACACAGTGAGAGACAGACAGGGAGACAGACGGAGTGAGAAAGGGAGAGACAAAAAGGCCTGAATCTTTATTCAGTGATGGCTCTGGGTGCAGGATTTAGCGATCGGAGTTAATGACCCACAGTGGGACCAACAATATGCGTCTAGTGGCACTTTGTCAGCCACATGGCCGAAAAAGTGTCAGACGGAGCAGATTAAGAGGGCGGACATAGACAACTTTCAGAGAAAAGCAATGAAGAGATACCTTTATTTGAAGCGACCCATGTTTCGGCTGCCGAAACTGGGGTTCTTGCGTGCCGGGAATGCACTTAATGGCGCATTGTCGAAGTCTACTCTTTGTTGCAGGCACAACACTGAGGTGATGGCATTTCTGCAGGCCTACCGCTGTAAAGTAATTTTTTGGTGCCCTCAATGATGGTCATGGAACTGCCAATCATAAACCGCGTCATGCGAATAAGCGGAGCGTAATCGCGGCCTGGTAGAAACACCTAGAAAACTTGAAGGTGCGGATACTCGAGTCTTTTCGGTGGAAATAGCTGTCATTGTTGCCACCGGCGCTGGTATTCGGCATCAGGGTCGACGGAAAAGTCTCACGAGAGCCCGGTTGGAGCAGATGGCGGGGCAGGCCGGACTTCAGCGAAAATCTGTTCGTACGGGCGTCCATCGACTGAGACTCCCAGTCCCCAGCCGAAGTGGCATACCGCTGAGGCCAGGAAGCAGTGAATATTTTGCGAAGGCATTGTGCCGGTGGGACTATAGGATCGTGGGAACGGGCCGCGTTCTTAGTGATTTCCGCTCCAACCCTACACTAACGATATGTAATCACTTGAAGAAAATGGCTACACCACTTCCTAGTTCCCCTTCTAGTCATTAATGCTGGAGTGGAATTTAGCATTACCAAGGTCTGATTTGGGTTTTGTTCCCGAGGAAGGGGTGCGTATGTTCGGGCTCATGTGTTCCCTACAGAAACTTGCATAAGTTCATGTTTATACTTTCAAATTCGACATTAATTTGTTGCCGCATGTTGCTGCCATGCGTTACGCCCTCCGTTTTCCCTCGCGCATGCTCAGACGGTCCCAAGAGCGTCGCGCCGCGGTGAAGGACAAACCGGAGGATGGAACCAGTCAGGGCGGCTCGGTTCCGGTGGTGCCAATGCCGCTGCCGGAAGCTGAATACGGAGCCGACATGGAGCTGAGTTTGCTGCCGGACGTGACCCCGCCTTCGCCAGTACCGCTCCCTCCGCCGTCGGCAGTGGCCCAGGAGCGCTCGGAGGATCCGGTGGAGCTCTTCTGTCGGAGCTTGGCTCCGCAACTCAAGCGGCTGATGCCCAGACAGAGGATGAAGGCCGAGATGTGGGTGCTGCAGATTCTCCACGGCCTCGAATACGGCCAGTATAACGATGACGTGGACCAGCAGGCCGCGGGCAGTCCACACGAAAACTTGGACTCCTAAGTCTATCCCGAGGTCGCCTGGCAGTGACGTCAGAAAAAGCCCAATAAATTGACTACCGTTTCTTCACATTTATGACGTGCCTGGCTGGGGTCATTAAAACATGAAGGGAGGATATGATGCAGGTTTGTCCTAGGTGCACAGGAAAGAATTTGTCTGAATTACGTTTTTAGGTGAGTCCAAACCTAGACATTTCTTCTTAACCAGTGCATTAATGCATGCTTAGAAAGCGCTGTTCAATGTACCTACGCGGGTATGCGCTTCTCTGTGGGTATGCATGTTAGGCCTTGCAGTACGCGCAGATTTATCGTGGTTGAACGTCTTGCTACAAAGCCAGCATAGCCTAGCTGGAGATACCACAAACCCCTGTCCCTCCAGACATTCCATCAAACGATTGAACAGCCTTTACAAAAAAAAAAAAAAAAAACGGGAGTAAAGAAGCCCCGACTATTGCCCAAACACGGCGTAACGAAAAGTTTTCGGAGATAATACAGCACTGGAGGAGCTAGGCAAGCAATCTTCTCACTAACACCACCCCTCCTCGGAGCGGAACCACATTAGTTAGCCTCGGTATGTCAGTCACGCGGGTGCTACATACGCTATCAGCATATGCTGACATTGTTTCTGCGGTCCTCCACTTGCCCTATCACGGCCCCCCCTCATCACGGGCCCCCCTTTCCAGCCACTGTGAACTTTGGAACTGCTGCTTCAAAGCATTTGTTAAACCCGTAAAGACAGTACTTGCGTTGCTTGGAGCAAGCAGATACATGGTGGCCCTGTCCACCACAGCACTCATTTCTCACCAAAGCTCTGCGAACCGTACAAGATGGCGCCCGTGAACGCTAGCACTCCTTTTGGCACTCCCCGACCAATGGACTTTCTCGGTGTAGAGCCGTTATGGGCGGTGTCACCAAAGGAGGCTGCCACATTTTACGCGCTGCTCTGAAGGTATAATTCGAACGTCGTAACCACCACCATGCCATGCCCCTTGGTGGAACTAAGTGCAGTTACGACGTGCTACGACTCATCAAGAGAATAACCGTCACCCAGAGTGGATCCCTCCCAATTGCGACGATAGGGCCATCAGGAGGTAGTTTTCTAATTTAATCAGTTAATCCTCCATGAAGAATGAACTCTGCGGCCAACTTTTACGAAGACGGGCAAATTAAAACCAGAGGTTTGTCTTGCGGCCGAGGGGACAAAATTGGGAGAAGTAAGGAACACGTGAAAATGCGTTTTGTTGAATAAATAAAGTGATCTTAGCCTTCGCGAGAACCACAGACCGATTTGGAAGTGTCCCAACGGGTATTCAAATTAAGCGCTCAAACTTAGTAGACATGCGTGCCAGAGCAGGAGGCTATGGCCAGAGAGCCGCCTTCTGTATACAAGGGCTGGATAGACGCGGCCCCTGAACCAAGACATCGGCGCCCCTGCCAGCATCCTCAAACCTTTAAAGAGGGAAGACGAAATAAAAGTAATTTCGAATACACGCCACGTGATGTTCATCGCGCGGGTATTTCTCCAGCTACTTTTGTTTTTAGCTGTCTAGAGTGCCGTACGACGGTAGTATAAGAGCTACACTATAGCGACGTCTAAAGACGTCTAGCGGCATTTTACCAGAAAAATGCAACTTCTGGTTGTAATACGCTATCCCCATCGTGACGTAACCTGACCTATGCTAACATAACCTAATGAACAGAGAGAAATCATGTAAAACTCAAAACTTATCTAAGGCATTACAATTAAAAATAGAACTAAAGACCTAAAAAATAAAAAAGGCAACAGGCGGAATCGAACCACCGCATTTTGCATCAGGAAGATAAGACAGAACATCCCCAACACAACGACAGGCGCTCTTGCTGCAGTCTTAAAAAATTAGCAGAGGCTTAGCTCGGCTATGCCAGGATATACGTAGCGTGAGCTAAGGTTCAGTTGGTTATTTTTAGCTTTCCTGGTTGTCTAGGATTAGCTTGATTATCATGCTTACTGCTGCTTCAATACACACACACGGTATACGCATTATGTGACATGTATATTTATCAAGCCACTCCGGCGCAGCGTCACTAATCGCCCCAGAGCTAAGCCGGTTCCACAGGCGTACGGCGGTGTTGCTGCGACGTACGGACGAGCCATCGGTTCCACACCCGGCCACCCCTTGCATGACCATCAATTGGACCGGGGTGCCACATGCTGAACGGAAGTAGGGGAAGATGCTGGTTGCGTGGGGTGTGTGAGATACGGCGGGCAGCGAGCAACGTTCTGTGAGCCGTGTGACGTCACCGCTCCTCGCACATGCGCAGCACGGCTCTCCAGGAGCCACGCGAAACTGCTCAACCTCGGCAAGTGTAGCTCACGCTGCAAAAATTTAACAAAGGCAACAGTCGAATCGAACTACCGCCTTTCGCGCAGGAAGATAAGACAGAACCTCAACACCGCAGCGGCAGGCGGTCTTGCCTGTACGAGCCCAGTCTTAAAAATTCTAACGTCGTCGCACGGCACCAGGCCATGCCTAAGGCTAGAGTGTCTTTGGACGGCACTCAAGACACTGCCTTTGTTTTTTCCCGCCCGGGCCGACCAAGAGGCTGCCAGGGGGCGCTGGTCGCAGAGGAAGGAACAAAACCAGCGTGCCTCACGCGCCCGCTCCGAGAAGAAGTGTGAGCCAGGGACACGTCAGTGCGACGCAGCGGCCAACCCGTTCGCAATGCCCGGCGTGCTCCAACCACGGGCTCGTTCGAGAGGTTAAGAAGCTCTGGGACCAGCACAGCAAGCTCCACAAGAAAGCAGGCTGCGTGGAGGTGCAAGGTCTAACACTGCCGTAATCCTCGCGGTCACAGGTGAGCACAGTGCGCTTGTCTCGGCTTTGTCGGCGCGAGGCCTAACACGTCGAAGTTGGGCATACCGGTACCCGCGATGGTTCAATCGTGTTTGCCACCTGAAGAAGGAGAAACATTCATTTGCGAGCACAGTGAGTTGACGATGGTTGCGGCGACCGCGGCCACCCAGGGCGACCACTGAACACGGTGCGGCAAAGCCAACTCCTTCTCGAATGCTATGTAGCTACTAGCCCTCAAATTAATATCTGAATCTCGCTTTTTTTTCGTGGCCGGCATAGCCGCGCTTTCTGAACGTGCTTTTGCTGGGCTGCCTTTGAGTGTTTTGTAGCGTAAGCTACAAATACTCGCGTGTGCCGTGAAGGGCCGTTCTGCGCAAGCGCGAGGGACATCGGATTGGATCGGATTGGCTTGGGTTGGCTTGAATTGGATTTGGATTGGATTGGATTAAAGTGGATTGTCTGGGATTGTGTTGCGCCATAGCCGCGGTAGACGCACTGGCGCCGGCGCGTGCCCAGGTGTGCGCCTCAATTGCGCAGTAACCAAATCTGACGCTGCACCGGAGCCGCTTGATAGCCGTTTCGGGTGGCTCGTGAAGAGCCGTGCTGAGCATGCGCGAGGAGCAGAGACTGGACAGGACTGGAATGGACTGGACTGGACTGGATTGGACTGGATTGCTGAACCTTAGCTCACGCTACGTATATCCTGGCATAGCAGAGCTAAGCCACTACTAATTTTTTTCGTATGCGGCGTGTCCAGAAATGCGTTTTCCCCTGAACTATTTGTCAAGCGCTATGGGGCTATGGTGCTGTTTTACAAAGTGCCCGTATGATTGTACTTGACTTTATATAACAGATTTATCCGGAAGTTTGCTTTTAGCGGAAAACTGTTGTCCTCTCGTTTTCAAGCGTTCTTCATGGCTTGCGCGTGCAAAATGACGTGGAAGGGGGCGAGAATGAACGCGACACGGCCGCTCACGTGCCCCCTGAGACAAAGAATAAACATAAAAAAGAACAATGAACGCGGGATAACCTTCACGCGACGCCATCTCCGTTGGCCTGCCGTGACAAAAAAATTAAGGCCGTTCCACTCACTGTGAAATCTGTCGGAAATGCAGAGCAGTGGTTCGCCATAATGAGATGTAGCGCTGTTATCCGCTCACTGCTACCACCCAATGCAATTCGAATTTCCCGCCTTCTCAATGCTCGCGCACCCCCCGCCTGGAACTGCGCCAGCGGGAGTTCTGTTCTTTTAAGTGCACAGCACCTTAGGCGCTCGCCTTGTCGTCCTAGCTCGCTCACTCGACCCAAGTAAATGGACCCATCTACCCGCGAGGGGGACCTGAGTAAATGCGTCGCATAGGGGGTGGGTGAATTGCGTTAACGTTTAGTGTTTGGGGAGTTGGTGGTAGTGAATGCGTTGTATCAGCAGCTTCTTGGCGTAGTTTGAATGAGTCAAGGATATAAGGCACGTTCGTAGCCTCCCATTCTGTGTCGGCTTTGTGGCGCAGTGGGTAGAGCACCATGTACATTGCGTTCCACCCGCAGGGTCGAGGGATCGAAACCAGGCGCCGGATAGTGTTTTTTTTTATATAGTGTAGGGGGAGGGGTGCGGACTACGACTACGGACGTCAACGCGGGTGACATCGTGAGTAACTGAAATGCTCTGCATTTAAAAGAAGCAGAAAATTGGCTCTGCGTCTGCTCGCGTCGCTGGAAATGTCCTTGGAAGACGTCGTCGTAAGCCGCCCGTGCGACGTAATTGCTTCTGCTGTCTCATCCGCCCACCTCTCAAGCTGTTCCCCTCCGGTCTCGCTACACCCATTGGGGGTTTTCGGAGTTCAGTTTGGCAGTGTTTGCATTGCTGCGCAATCTGTTGGGTTTGTTCTCGACTGTTCTCGAGACGGCGGTCGAGTGCGAGCCTCGGGCGCCAGCCTTGTTTGTATTTTGCGCTTGACACTTTTTTTCAACCTCCTTTTTTATTTGCTCTCGCAAAACTAAAGCGTAAATGTACTTTTAAATAAATGAACACTCCACACGATAGCTGTGTATTAACGGTCTTCATCGAATAAGCCTAACATGATCTTTTTTCTGAACAATGTTGGCGAATATGTAGCATATTTCTATTTTTGCAGGTTGAAAATGTTTGCCCACATAAACATCTAGCCAAAAGTTAATTGTAACATTCGGCCGGGTGACTGAATCGAGGGACGTACAGACAGACAGTCAGACAGACAGTCAGACAGACAGACAGACAGACAGACACAAACAGACATCGATATTTTGCGTTTGAGTAACCCAAGAAAGACTATCCCCTTTAACAAACGCTAAATGCGAAAAAAACTCCCACCTCCCCTCGCGGGAACCCCTGTGTAGATGCGACGCATAGGGGGTTCACGCTGCAGCGTTGGACAGCGGAGCAACGGCGCTGGAACGATGGAGCGGAGCGGCGCAGGCACCGCGTTTTATAGCGCGCATAACGGTGAGGGGACGCGCCGGCGCCAGTGCGTCTGCCGCGGCTATGACGCAACACAATCCAACACAATCCACTTTAATCCAATCCAATCTAAATCCAATCCAAGCCAAGCCAAGCCAATCTAATCCAATGCCCCTCGCGAGAGAGCGTTCGCTATCGGAGAGGAGAGGGGGTGAGCGGCGGAGGGGAGGGGCGGACGCCGACAACAACGACGCCGACGCCGGATGGAGGGACAAGGCGGGTGAATGAGATGCGTGGCATCTAAAAACACCACCAGCAACAGAAAACCGGCAGACGATTACCATACTCCGTAATGCGAAATTTGATCGCAGCACGAACCGCAGTCTTCTTGGCGACGCCGCATAGCTGCTGCTTTGGTGGCGCGCATCTTTGGATTATGGCGTCGTCGGCGCTGAGACTCTGCTTGGGCAGAACTTCCTTGGTCTCGGGAAGTGATCGCTTCGTCAGTGAACGCACGACGGGCCCGCGATGCACCCTTGTCGTGCGCCGTCCTCTTGGAATACCGCCTTTCACCACACATCCCGCCTTGCATCTCGCTCGCTCTTCTCGCTCTATCTTCGGTGTCCTCCTCGTTTTCTCCGTTACAAGGAGACCGACGGCGACGGACGACGCGAAAGTACAGGAGCGGGCGCTTAACAACTGCGCCTTAAAAACTCGCGTCCACACGCAATCACCGACCCGGGAGGACCCCCGTCATGTCGTCGCGAGGACTGGAGGGGGCGTTTCCAGACGAGATTAATCGCCGGAGCCAAGTCTATTGGAGTGTTATCACAAGGCCATTATCGTTGAAGTTAAAACGAAATGGTAAAACTATTCCAACGTGAACTTCTTTTTGTAAATTTATAGGGTGTGTACAATCGGTACGCCCACTAGACGGGCTGGCCATATCCACTTAAGTAGGATGACACGGCTCCGCAACATTCGTTTGCCTAAACGCACTGCCGTGATTTCGTACGCCACCCGTATTGTAGCAGCCGGCTTTCATGTGCGCACCGTAGGGGTGTCGAAACGTGATTCTCTTGCGAAAAAAAAGCTTTTTAGGCAGCCATAGTAATGTCTCGAGCCGAAGCGACCCTCCGCGCAGGCGTGAACACCGTATCGGAGTTCACGTTGACACCGCCGTTAGATATTCTTCGCTGGGTATCATCGTATGGAAGACTGTGGCTTCGATGTTTCGTGAAGGGGGTTGCATGGTAGTCCCTCTGTTCGCCCCCCCTTCCTCCAAATTGCACCAATGTACGCTTGTGAGAGTTGTGTGAAAGAGCCTTCATCCCCTCCTGCTCTCCCTGCCTACACCTAAGGGGTGGTCCCTCGAGAAAATGTTTTCTCGAATTTTGCCTGGATTCATTCCCAAAATCCCGGACCTTCATTGCCTTCAGCAGAAGCTTCGCGAACTTAGCTAGTGGGCCTGAATGTGGGCGCGCCGTTCCGCAACAGAATAATTATAAGGCGGTAGTGATGCGGTCGGTGGTGGTGGGGGGATCCATATCACCTCCTCGTCCCCCTCTACATGTTACGGTCAACGAAACGGCTGGTGGGATGCCACGTGCGGAAAGGGCAGAGACGAATCGAGGGCCAACAGGGCTGCTTGACCTCAATGAATTCCATCGCGTCTCTCAACCCACGGGGCGCTGCTCGATCCTCGCAGTGGAGCAGTGCCAGACCCGGTGGCGCGCCAACCGCGACACGTACCCGAAGCGCAAGAAGCGCCTGCGTGGCCCTCAAGTCAAGGGCCAGTGGAAGGAGTTGGACCACAGGCTGGGCTTCCTCGACGACTACCTGCGACCGCGCACGTGAGTAGCGCATGTGTACAAGCTGATGGGTGCACCGTTTTACCCTCGACGCTGCATGCCTTGTTGCCACGTGACTCGACCCTCCTTGAAATGTCAGGGAGGCATGCTTCCTTTCCCAGCGACACTTGAGAGGGCGGTATCTTACGTTTGAGATAGACTTCGGGTAGGAAAGATTGAATCCTGGTCTGATTTTTGTGTTCGTGCGGGTCTCGAATATCTTGCGCGTCATCTTGCACGCTCGTCCCTCCTTCTCGTAGTGCATGAACAAGGGCGCATACGCACTTAACGGCATTGGCCAAGAGGGGTGTACTCAAAGGAACAGGTTCAGATAAGATAACAGTACACATACCCCAAAAAAAGTGCACAAAAGATAGAGTGCCTTGGGAAAGTCACACGCCCGTAGATACCCCTTGCGAACAGGGTTTTTGCTCTGTCCATCATGCACCAAATGTGTTAGCACAAATTTCTTTTCTTCGCAGGCGCTGAATGTCGAGTCCAAGGATGACCAAGCCTGAGCCGTGCGACGGAGAGTGTCCGGTGGATCCTACCCTGCATCACCCGGACAACAGCTCGTCACGGCTGACCTGCAGTGGACGCGCATGCGTAGAGGCTGCTGGAGCTTCCTCCGCCACCGACCGTGTCCAGGATCATCCGACGTCCCATGACGGCCTATTCTGCTTGAGCTTGGCGACGCACTTAAAATGCCCGCTTCCCAGGGAGCGGCACGAGGCCGAGTTTGGCCTCACCGAAGACCAGGAACCACGGAGAGCAGTCCTGGGAGTCGTGAAATCTCGCGCGTACGCCGGAAGGGACGTCTGTCGCATATAAATGAATGTCGAAATAAAATCAAAGCATTTTTTTTTTCGCATCTTGAACGTGCCACATTTCTCTATTCTTCGGGATTCAGCGTTTAGAGTGCACCTCAAAGATTGCCAAGTCTAAAGTGCGCAGACCACGACGTTTTGCTGACAAGCCTAATTCCAGAAACACTTAATCATTAACAATTATTACAATTTACCTCGATTAACTTCTCCAATACAGAAGGGTGATGTGGCAGTAGTAGGAGAAAGTTCAGTAGAATCGACAGTCGGGTTAGTTGGTTCTTGTACATAGTAAAATAGCGCTGAAGACGAGGACGAAAAACCAACTACACCATCGTAGGGGACCTACGAACGAAAATGAGTGTGGCGCCGCTCCCGAGAAACATGAATCCTGAGTACTATCAAGACCGTAGGCTGAGCCCGTGCGCTTTACAAACTACTGCTGAAACCTATAGGTATGCTACGTCGACACGGCGGACTACCCTGGCCCACGTGCGGTACTGGCGTTGGTGGTAAATCATCGGGGAAATGCCAACTGATCCTACTCAATCCTTACGTTCAACCCGGAAATGGGGGAACAGGTGGCCACAGCCCTTGGGATTACGGGCACGCAGGTGGCTACCATCATCTTGGATTCCAAGGCCTCCTGCATGACTACACGCGCGGTGGGATCTCCAACACAGTCCCCAATACCCTTAGCAATAGCGCAACCCCAGTATCATGGCCTCGACGCCACCGCTGCGTCATGGCAGTTAGCACAGGACCGGGATAATTGGAGATTAATGGGAGATGCCTTTGTCCTGTAGGTACACGGCCTATAGGTACACGGAGATACGCAGGTAGTGCAACATTGCAGCAGCCACTGTACAAAACACGATCTTGCGATGCCGCAATAAAGCACAAACCCTTAGATGAGCCATGTAGAGTTCTGGTTGGATAGTGCGTGTTGTGCAGTAACTCCAGGGCAACAGCCGCCCATTTATTATGGGATTGTGAAGTGCGACCAGACGAAGCTTCAACCAGGACCGACCTTCCGCCGTGGTTACAAGACGCCATACGCAGTTACGACAAGGACATTCAACTCTCAGCCGTCCAGCAGGTCCTAACGGCTCTCGAACGGCAGCACCGGAGAGAAAGCTGCGGGCCGACGCCCTCCCTTCGGGGACAAGGGTGTCCACCCCCGCAGTGAGTAGCGAAAGTGTTGCTTAGTAGAATGCCACCAGGATCGACGAGTGGCTACGTCCGGGCGTAGTGGAGACATTACGCTTGTTGCCGGCAATCATTAAAGTCTCTTTCACTTCACTTTTCACTTAGATGAGCCATGCATAAAACAAGCAACGAGAGGTGGGACACCGCATTGCTCAGCTCTCTTCGCCGGATACAAGCTGGTGTCATCCCACTGGCAGAGGAGGCCGTCAGGGACCATGGGTCCTTGTCCAACGTCTTATGGGATGAAGACACCAGACGTTGTTGCACGGGATGACAGTAAAGTCTCTATGTCTCTCCTTCTCTATCTATCTCTTGTTGCTTGCAATGCAATTGAAGGTGCTGTTTAAGTGAGAAAACTGCCGTCTTCTGTTCTCCAAGGTCATCTTCTAGAGGCGCCAGCGAGAAGCAGACGACAGCGTATGCCGCCAGCCCTGTCAGTGAGCCCAGACTCGCATTTACGTTTACGCCAGGCTCTGGCTCGTTTCATAACTGTCCGGAAGGGGACAGGGCGCACGCTGGTCGGAGAGAATACAAAAGAAACGCCGTGCGCCCATAGCACCGTCTCGAAGACGAAGGTGCAGGCATCCGCCATCTGACGCGCCGCAGTAGAGCATATCTGCACGCGTGGCGTCCTTCAACGAAAGTCTCGTCCGCCAGGTAAAGAAGCACAAGAATCCCTGGGCCCACCACTCTATGCTTCAGAAAGAGTCCAAAAAGCGGGAAGCTGCTTGGATGGACGTCGCCGCAGCACTCATAGCCACGAGTGGGTCTTGTTTGAATGAATAGATATCTTGAATGATGCGTACCGGTTTTTGCAAGGTAACTTAGACGCTTCGGAGACGAAAAAGGTGCCTTTGTTGCTGCTTGGTGGTGCCATCTACAGTCGTTGAAGTTGATAGGAGTTAGGATATCGTGGGAGGGAGGTGAAGCTGATCGCTGGTCTTCAAAACATGTATAACACAATCCATGTCCTCTTTCGCGTGTACGGCTCTGGCTTTTGAGCAGGCTCGTATGAACGATGTTCCGAAGACCTGTATACATCCTTGTCATTGTGAACGTGCATGCCTAGGAGTACAGAAGGCGAAGACATTTTTTTGACCGTTTTTGTGACCAGCGGATTTCGAGCGTCTGCAACGTCTCAGCAAAGGCGTGGAGAACAGACGCGTCTGGGAGTTCACTATGAAAACGCTGGGTAATAACTGGTGATAGTGAAGGTCCGTGACATTTATTTGCCCCTTCACACAGCTGTTTTCGTTCAAGTGAAATGAACCTATCATCCCAACAGCAAACGAATTTGAGAAGACAGCCGCCGTAACCACGCCATGTGTATCGGCTTCTAGCTTTCTTTGTCTTCTGCTGCTCCTGACGGATTACGGCCGATAAGTACTGGCCACGCGTTAGTAATCATAGAAGTCATGAAAATATTGATCATTTTGGCCTTCTTAAACGGCATTGCATAAAAAAATTCCGCATATCAAATAAGTTCTCAATGTACTATAACGAAAAATACAAAACGAACTTTGAACCATTCCAGCGTGTGCGCGTTTCTCCCGCGGTCACTAGCGTTCGCAGCGCCAATGCATGCCTTTGGACGCGTAGCGGTCGTGTCTGCAACAATAAAGCAAACAAGAGTGCGGCTGTTTGCTGACACGATCCTCGTGAAATCAACGACGCAATTTCGAAAGGTACGGGCTATTTCCGAAAGGGCGTTCTTCCCGTGAAACCAGAGTAGGTGCATGTACTATTCTGTGGCAGGCTTTATCTTTTCCCAGTTCTTTCAGGAAGATTCCCTGAAAACGATAGCTCGGGGCAAACAGACGGGCCTGGCAATTGCGTTCCTGGTAAAGAGGCGCCCCACGGTTCCGCATAGCACAGCGTTCTAGGGATCTTTTTGTAGCTACACTGGCCGAGGTTGAGCAGTTTCGCGTGGGCCGTGAAGGGCCGTTCTGCGCAAGCGCGAGGAGCATTGGAGTGGTTTGGATCGGATCGGATTGGCTTGGATTAAATTGGATTGTGTTGGATTGAAATCCAATCCTATTGGAGTACGGGTGTGCAGAGAATTGGGTCTGCTCATTCGCCGGTCTGCGCATTCCAGAGGAGTGACGTCTTAGCCACGGCAGACGCACTGGCGCCGGCGCGTGCCTAGCTGTGCGCCTCTGTTGCGCAGTAGCCAAGTCTGACGCTGCAGCGGAGCCGCTTGATAGACGTTTCGCGTGGCTCCTGGAGAGCCGTGCTGCGCATGCGCAAGGAGGAGTGACGGGACTCGACTGGACTGGATTGTATTGGATTGTATTGGAAATCGTTTTAGCAGCAGTAAGCATGATAATCAGCTAATCCTAGACAACGAGGAAACCTCAGAATAAGCAGCTGAACTTCAGCTCACGCTACGTATATCTTGGCCTAGCCGAGCTAAGTCACTGTCAATTTTAGGGGCGAAGCTCCTAAAGCCGTGGGTCTGTCCATCCCTTGTGTCTCGTGGTACGTGACCGCCTAGTTCGATGACTCACTCGCAGGTGGCGCTGGTGTGAGTGACGTCATGATGACGTCGCACGTGACTGACACTATAAAAGGCAATCGCTGTTGACGCGCTTCCTCTTTCGCAACGAGTCACCGGATGGAGGAGGTGGTTGTTGACAAGGCTGCGGCGCGGAGGGCACGCAGGGCGGCGGCAGCGCGCGCTCGCCGACAGTATCCCGCCGTGCGCGAAAGAGAGGCCGAAGCATCTCGTCTAGAAAGTCGCGCTTAAACCGCGCGTCAGCAGCTTCGGGCTGAGCTCGCTTGATGCGTTTTACAGCCGCCTCGCGAGCTCTCACTGCATCGGGGTTTGCCTGCCGATACGAGCGCTTGCTTGCAGCCTCACGAACCCTAGAACAACAACAAACGAACAAGAACAAAATAAAAGTTGATTTGTACAATGTACGCACACAGTCTTACGTCTTTCTTAATGATGTAATGGGCGAACTTTCACGGGAGAGTTACGGTTACCGATGATCTCCCCCTCTCGAGCTTCGCCCCACTTATCATCATTCATTCCGTGGATATGGCGTGATTTTTTTTTCGACGTTTTTTTTGCAGACTATTCTTGAATGACGACATCTCGTGCTCGTACCGCATGCTCAAGAGCTGCGAAGGCTCAGACAGCTGAACTATAGTTAAAATTTCAGCTTCCCTCAAAGTGACGGCGTCAGTCAGGACCACGTTTCCTACTTGTTCAGCTGGGGCTTTGTTCTCTAACACGACGGGCGTCGTTTTGAAGCGACGTGGTGTTGGCATGCAAATGCATGTATTCTTGGGTTGGGGCGTTGCTTGTGGAGGGGGAGGGGGGGGGGGGTGGGCTGTCCATTACATGGCGTCCCCGGAGGACCACTTCGGGCCCGGCCAGAAAACGACGCGCAAAGTAAAACATCGCTTTGAGCGTCTCTGAAACGACGGCCGCCCTTTTAGAGAATTGAGCCCCAGCTGCGAGTTTGGAAGGTACACCATGGCACCAAACGCCACAGCCAAAACCACTCGTTGCGTGGCGCGGGTAGTGGCTACGGCGTTGCGCTGCTATACAAAAGGTTGCGCTTTTATTTTAATTTCTCAAGGGCGCGAAAGGAACGCCTGTGTGCACGAGACATCCAAGATCAACGAGTAGCCGATATACAGGTCCGTAGCACGCCACTACGGTGAGCCACGTAGCCTGTGTGGCTGCGGCGCTGGAAACTCGAACTTCAAATGCTTTTCACTTCTGTCGACCCAGCCAGGAAACCGCGTGTCACGCGTGATGCGACATACTTTCGCCGCTTAAGACAATGCTTTTAGTAAAAATACTCAGACCCTCCATATTTTCATCTATGAATGCGAATTTCGCCCCTGGAAAAATAACTTCCCGCTTATGCATTTCTGTACGGTAGCAGGGGCAAGTTTAGAGGAGCTCTGTGTATAACGCGCTTAGGATAAACGGGGTTTTGTGGAGGTATTTAACATGAGGTCCGAAGGCCTTTATATTTTAATACAGGACTGCTTATACTGCTCAGTGAAAAAAAAAAAAAACTGCTCCCAGCAGTGCATTACCCTTGTGAACAAACCGATGTAGTACTGACACCAAATTTTGACGCCTAAAAATGATATAATTGGCTTCAGTAGTTTGTACAGATGCCTCACAGAAATTTTTGCAGCGATCCGAGGCCGGAATCACATCTAAAATCGATTTTGATTGTCCAGGCCGCGAGCTTCCACGAATCGGCAGCACTAGCGAAATCGCTTTCGGCGTGACGAAACATCGGCCTGCATGTCTGGCCGATGCCTGCGTATCTGGCCGAACGGAAAGCGAGAAATTTCGTGTCAGTGCTTTCCGTTTTTATGCTGTAAAGAATACCTATTGGCCCAGTAATTACGAAAATCGAACCGAAAGCCATCAGCCGCCAACACAGAATTAATTATAGCACGTTTATTGCAACCAATTTCAAATTTGGTCGCCGCGCGGGAAAATGGCCGTTCGAAGGCCAGCCTGCAAGCGGGCCAGTTTTACGTCACGGTCTCACCCGTGACGTCAGGGACGTTTTTCTTTCCTCTATGCGTTCGCCGCATCGTCTGCTACGATTGCACATGGTCCGCACTCGCCCGCGCAGTAGACATGTCGTCTGAATCGTCAGACTCGGATGAGTCGCTGCCACCCGACAAACAGAACAACTTTATTTGGCCAGGCGATTAGGCCGGCGATGTCTTCGCCGTCGTCCGTTTTTTAATATCACTGCGGCTCGAACCGGCGCAGACCGTGATAGCAACAGCTTGTCGCCACTCTCCTAATCAATCTGATCGCGAAAAAGAAGTTCCACATGCGAGAAAGTAGATGTTAGTGTGTTGAAAAATTGTGCTAGGGGTTGTTATCAGCGCTGAATTTAAAAGTGGTGTTCAGATATTTGCCGCGATGGTAAGCCTACGCTGACCGGAAGCGGAGGTTCGGCGCTCCGACCCAGCAGTGCCGGCACCGAGGTGCGACGAGCGGCCGAAAGATAACGCCACCTGCGCGCTAGAATCAAAACAGGCCGCGGCAGATGTCTTGGTCACCGATCGCTGAAAGGGAAATTATTGCCAAAATAAAGCTCCATATGCGAAAAAGGGGATGATAGTGTGGTGAAAAGTTGTGTAAGGGATGGTAATTCGCAGTTGTACAGATACCAGTGATCAAATAGTCGCCGCGATACTAAGCCTAAAGTTCACAACACCCAAGGTGACCCGTGCAACCCCGAGCCCGCTGGCTTGGGCAACAGTTCTTGCGGCCGCCGCCGCGCACGAACTCAGTCCACGTTTAGCGCTGCATGTCGTCGCGTGGAAAATAATGCATCTTGGCGTCGTCGTCGATTTGCTCGGACAGGCTTCCACGAGCAGTACTTCGCATACCGCCAGCTTGCCATAGCACAACTCGGGCGAGCTCGGCGACGCGCACCGCCGCGTCGCCGCGGTGCCCGTCGACATCGCGCACCGCGCAGTTTTCGGCACCAGTGCAAGGGAACACGATGCGCCGGCCACGAACTGGAGAGCAAAGACGTCGAACACGCAACGTTTACAAGCATTGCTCACACAGCTACGGTCACGTCTCCTGCCCAAACGAATACCACGGACAACAGCAGCGCAGGATATCGTTTCCGGTTCCGAAAACGACTATATGACGTCACCCTGAACTGGCCAGACACGCAGGCTGATGTTTCGTCACGCCGAAAGCGATTTCGCTAGTGCTGCCGATTTGTGGAAGCTCGCGGCCGGGACAATCAAAATCGATTTTAGATGTGATTCCGGCCTCGGATCACTGCAAAAATTTCTGTGAGGCATCTGTACAAACTACTGAAGCCAATTATATCATTTTTTAGGCGTCAAAATTTGGTGTCAGTACTCCTTTAAGACTTTGATATGAGACCTCTCATATTAAGGCTAAAAACGTGTTCCCAGCAGTGCATATTCGTATACATTGGAGGTGACTTTACAGGAGCTCGGCTTGTTACATTTTGTAAGGGCACAACGGGTACGGAGGTATTCGATGAAAACCCCTAGAGTCTTTGTACTTTGATATCCCACAGCCCCATTGCCCCTGGCATATCGTTCCAGCGATGAAAGTGGGCGTAGTAGTGAAGGTGACCTCAAAGAGAGCTCGGCGATTAGCGGAGCGGCTTGCGCATTTATCCTACAGTTCCAATTTGCTCGTTTTTCGAAATTTCTTTAATGTTTCGCAGTTGAAAAGTGCCAGACTCAGTGACGCACCCTGCGGGACTCGTACTTCAAGCGAAAGAGGCGCCAGCGCAGTCGCTCCAGGGGCCAGTGGGACCTGCTGGAACACAAACTTCCCCTCCCCGGCAACCATCCGCGCCCGCACAGGTCGGAATATGCACTCTCTTAAACGTGAAATGGTCGCGAAGACCTTTTGCAGAGAGCAAAATGATTGGTTAACAAGTGTGGGGAGATTTTCCTCTTGCCTGCTGCTTGAAAGGTCGCCCGAAGTCGGCTTTGCCTGATGTGCTGGTTACACCAGTAATGCCGGCGCGGGGAGAAACAGTCAAAAGGAAATTTCGAATGAAAGTGCTCAAAATCTGTAACGGTAACCGGGAGAAGGAGAAGAAGAAAAAAAGAACGGCTTACGATGATTGTTGGGTTTAAAGGGACAGACAACCAATTTTTGTCGAGTATATGTTCTCTATCCCAAATGAAATGGCATCCCTTAAAGCACCTTAACGAGAAGCGGTTTTGCTGACAACGCCCCAGAACTTTTTAAATCGAGATTTTTAGATCTACGAGCTGTATGTGTCCTCCCAAAAAATCATGCTGGCAACCATGACATACAGTAGCGCAGCAACATACTTTTGTCTGTATGCGAGATTAAAAGCGATATTTAAAAACTTGTCCCCAGCGAAAAAAAGTGTGAATCGCAGGTTTTCTTATTCCTTTAGGTGTTTTTTTTATTCACTAGTCTATTTTGCACGAAGGCGCCATCTGTACGGACAATAGGTAGAATCTGGCATCACGTTGTGGATGTCGGTAGTTCGATTCTCCCCGGGCTACCCCGGGCGTGTCCTGTTTTTTAAATGCAGAGCATTTCAGTAACTCACGATGTCACCCGCGTTGACGTCCGTAGTCGTAGTCCGCACCCCTCCCCCTACACTATATAAAAAAATACTATCCGGCGCCCGGTTTCGATCCCTCGACACTGCGGGCGGAACGCAATGTACATGGTGCTCTACCCACTGCGCCACAAAGCCGACACAGAATGGGAGGCTACGAACGCGCCTTATATCCTTGACTCATTCAAACTATATAAAAAAATACTATCCGGCGCCTGGTTTCGATCCCTCGACCCTGCGGGCGGAACGCAATGTACATGGTGCTCTACCCACTGCGCCACAAAGCCGACACAGAATGGGAGGCTACGAACGCGGCTTATATCCTTGACTCATTCAAACTACGTCAAGAAGCTGCTGATACAACGCATTCACTACCACCAACTCCCCAAACACTAAACGTTAACGCAATACACCCACCCCCTATGCGACGCATTTACTCGAGTCCCCCTCGCGGGGAGATGGGCCCATTTTTTTAAGCTGCCGTTGGCGTACTTGGAAACTGAAATCGAATATTTCGGCACGAGAACCACCCCTTACTCAGGCAGAATCGTCAAAGCTTCTTCACTGGGTCTGTTTACTGAACGCTGCCGTTGATTCTGGGGATGGAAGCTCAGTCAGCCACACTGAGACCAACCCAGCGGCGGCGGGCGGTGTTTCTTAAAAATTGCAAAATAATGTTAAAAAATGCATATACAATTTAAACTTATGGAAATACTTAAACCCAAAGGTTTTCAATAAGTGAATAAACGTTTCCGTAGTCACAGTAGGTGCTAGGTTTGCAGGTCACGTAACAGGCACACATATATTGTAGTGTCAAGTTTCTACACTACGAACCGCTACCTTTACGATTTCATAAAGTTTGCTGCCAAATTAAAATTATTTACGCCAATTTGTTTATAAATTGCTTGGGGTTACCCGGCTATATAAAACGGTGGCTTTCATTTGGTGTAGAGAACAAAAATCGACTCGACAAAAGAACTCGACAAAAATCGGTTGTCTGTCCCTTTAACGCGCCGACGCAACGGAGGCGGTGAGGCGCGCCGTAGTGGAGGGCTCCGGATTTATTTTGACCGCCTGGGGATTTTTAAAGTGCGCCGAAATCTCGTACACACGGCCGTTTTTGCTTTTCGCCTCCATCAGAAAAGCGGCCGCCGCGGCCGGGAATCGAAACCGCGACTTCGTGCTCAGCAGCGCCACGCCTGAGCCACCAAGCCACCGCGGCGGGTAAAAGAACGGCTTACGCTGTCGCCCCCAGATGTCCGCATCACCCGGCAGTCCTCGCTGGCACAAGAGGAATTGACGGCGAGATGTATGGAAACATAGCGCAACTTAAAATAGAGAGAGGGCCCTAACGAAACATTATACCTCTGAGGCTGTCAACTCTGGCGAGTAAAAAGGGGGAACGGGGGGTGGGGTGTGTGCGCTGAGGCGATTGTCCCGACCCTGCCTCCTTATCTGAGCGCTGTCCAGTCTTCTGTGCCACCCATGCCCCCACAACAGACACGCACACTCACAAGCTGGTTATCACTGGACCCGCCTCTGGCTATGGGGGAGTATAGTTGAACCGGTAGCTGCCGTGAGTTTGACGTGCACTGTACAGAGTGTGATGTACTGCATCAGAACGGACAGTTGGGTAGTTGGTAGTTGTTCATCTCGGTGTTCAAAGCACTCACGAACAAAGAAAGGAACGAATGTTTCTTCGTCCCTGTGTTGTGAGCGCTTTGAACACTGACACCTTCCCGCGATTTCACATAGG
>NW_027526398.1:22500-75000 GCF_048455015.1 Haemaphysalis longicornis | reverse complement strand
TAACTCACCACAGAAGGTCAGCATGCGGCTGGAGCATGCTGGCCCCGTTTCGAGCGACACGCCTAGGGGTGTGAAGGAGGATGAGAGAGGGAAAGAGGTCTCATGCTTTTCAGTTTTCCGGCCATCTCCGAAACGCTAAAAAATAGTTGCACAAGAAGAAGGAAGATTTAAATGGTGCATGCAGCCTTGCCAGTGAAAGCTTGCAGCTGATAATAAAAAAAAAATAAATCAAGCTTGCACAAACGCGCAAGATTGAAGGTAGAGAAGCTGTGCGCAACCTTCACGACAGTCACGACGGTTTTAAGTCCACGATTGCGGCCGATTTGCTTCTAGTTTCGCTGACGCAACGACCTTTACTCAATCTTTGTTGCTATAACTGGGAGCTTCCTCCATTTTTTAGAAATGATAATCATTCGGTATACCTTGAAGGGCGTACGCAATGGCCTGTCTTTCTCGCTAAAAGCAAATATTGCCATGATTAGTGTGAACGTTGGCGTCTTTCTAGTTCTTAGCAAGTGTTCTCACGAATACGGCGGACGCTGGAGTTTTTTTTTTTTTGCCAGTCTTGGCCAATCTCCGTAAGTGGGATGCTTGGCTCGACAAACGAGCGCCGGGGACGCTGGGCGGTCCATTTTCTGAGCCGTCGCCCCAGGCTTCGACAATCTCCCTCAGTGGGTACACTTGGCTTGACAAACGTGCACCCGGGGACACTGCGCGGTCGTGGCGAGGCACGCACGCACAAGCGCTCGGCATTTTCTTGATTTGTTTAACTGCCGGGCGGTCGCAGCGAGGCATGCGCTCACTTGCACGTACTCTCTTGCGATCGGCGTTTCCTTCTATCTGCGGATAGGAAAAAAATACGCTTTATTAAACAGCTTCACTGTTGTAACTAAAACATTCTTAATTAAACTGCAACAATTAGGCGCACAAATTACTCGGCCACGATAACAAGAAATATTTGGATTCGTGTTGTAAACTCCTCACGAATGAAGACGAAAATTCTCTTGGTGTCGTTTCGTAATTGCGTAGTGATGTAGGCATTCACTTAATCTCTTAATACCATCCCGGTCATGGTCTTAGTGATCTACGGCTTCAAACTAGTAGTGGCACTGCGTGTGAACCAGTGGTGGAGCACTTTTCACCCAAGCAAACCAGTAGGCAATTGCGAATGGATTTTTCCGTCTTGGTGAGGCGGGATTATTAGTTTCTAGAGTTTGCAAAGAAACACGTATGGTACAGGGACCATTCAAAATGTCGATGCATGGAGACTCTGTGCGTACAGTTGTAACCGAAAGTTTGGGGACCACGGTAGCGGCTATTCCTTCCCGCAAGTAACAGGCCCCCGGCTAATGCAGGCTCACCTGCAATCCCGAATACAGCCTGGTCCGTTATAATTTGTTTGTGACTGCGCGCCGGTAGAAGGAGAAGGAGGAGAAAGTAATTTTATTGTGTCCATACTAAAGACCTGTGTGGTCTCGTGCGTTTCAGACAATGGCCAAGGATGTCTTGGCTCCGCGCGGCGTCTTGGGCTCTCTGCGCGACCAGCTGTTGGATGTCACAGTTCTTGGTAGGCATAACGGTCTATTAAGGCCCGTTCACACTTGCGACGAAGCGACGCGACGAAGCGACGAAAGCGAAAGCGATCGCCACCCTTGCTGTTCACACTTGCACGTGACATTGAGCGACGGCGACGAAGATGTTTTGCTTTTCTTGTTATTGTCCCGCGCTCGGAGTGAGACTTCGCAGGAGTTTCGCAGCTTGTGGGGAGACAGCATCCGGGGCTTTGTCAGGATATGACGTCAGGAAGTCTCGCCTCCTGCTTCCGCTTCAAAAGCGACGACGCGACGGCGGCGAAAAAAACTGGTCGAGACCGATCGCTCTCGTCGCGCGACGAAAGCGATGCCAGGCGACGAAAGCGACAGAAATTTTAGTCGCTTTCGTCGCTTTCGCTCGCTTTCGATGTAGTGTGAACAGGCCTTTACTGCTCTTTGCTGGTGTTAATAATGTGGCTTTTGGATTTCTGAAGTATGTTCTTCGTATAGTACAACATTGCCAGATCAGGTGCACCAAACTGGCTAGCTGGGGAGCAGTTTGTGCATTTAACTTCGCTAATTACGGGGGAAAGTGCATGTAGAGGCCTGGGGTTGTGTGTGTTACTCTGGATGCACCGCCATGCTACTTCGATTTTTGTTTTCTGGTCAGCGAGGGATAGGATGGGGATACATACTTTTAGACGGACACAGAAATTTACCGTGCTTACTTATGATACCCAATTCCTGCACTTTTTCCGCAGACGTCGCCATCCGCGTAAGATGCCGGTCGCGACGGACCCGAGAGACGGCGAGGAACCCCGCCACGCGTCCGAGGCGCCCCCTACCGAGGATGTCGAAGAGCAGCGCGGGGCCCCAGCAATGGCGGGAGCCGCCATGCTGCCGGAGCAGTACCGCTCGTTTGACGGGGAGGAGCTGTTCTGCTTGTGCCTGGCGGCCAACTTGAAGCGCCTGCCACTCCGTCGGCGTATGCTGACCGAGATTAGGCTCCTGCAAGTTCTGCACGAGGCCGAGTTTGGCACCGGCGGAGTCTGAGAACGGGCCGTCGGCAATTCCAGCGGCCCCTTGTGTCGCGTAAGAAGACAAAGGAGGTGGCCTGGAAATCTCCTCGGGGCGTCACATAATAAAATGTTTACCCAGGTGTTCTTTGTCACTTGAACGCGTGTTTGGATTGTTATGTCGGGTTCGGAAACTTCGCCAGCGTCGTGAATTGCATTGGCTGTACGTATTGCTGTGGCAGATTAAGAAACCAAACTAAAGGTTGTTTTGTGGGAACAGAGAATGTTGATACGGGTGTACACGTTCGCGAGCGTGATGTACAAATACCTTTTTGTATAGCTCTTCCAGGAATTCCGAAGTAGTACCAACCATTTAACACCCCTCAGTACAACCGCTGCATGTACTATTGGCAACACGTAATCTCTGCGGCCTCTCGCCAGTGCCACTGAGAGAGAGATAATGGTCATTATTCGCACGGGTGAGTTTGCCAGTGCCACTGCTCTACCGGTGCATGGCCTTGTGACGTGATCCTAGTAGAGTATGGGAGATTAGGTCACAAGACTGCAGAAATTCTCCCCCTTTGAGGTTACCAGAGGTATGCGAAAGGACTTACAAGGAGGAATCGTGGAAAATATAACCTCCGTGGCCGCCTGCGCAGCCGGAGAAACTCTTTAACGGTCTCGTGTGCCAAAGGATCACCCAAGTGGCCGCTGGTGCACTCGAACCCCTCTACAAAGACACCTCCTGTCCCTACTGGGGCCCCTCTAGTTAAGCATTCATCCTGAAGGGAATTGCGGAAGGACTTACCAATTCCCTCCCCTATGAGGAAAACAGCAGCACTCAGAACGAGACTAAGGAGGAGGCTACACGTACGCAACGTCGCATGTGCATGCCTGAACCTTGTACGTGTGTGTGTATGTGTAGCCATGTCTTTGTATCCTTACCTCGAACCAAGGAGCCCGACAACTTCCCTTGCTATTCTCAACCCTCTCTGCGGCCAATGATATGGCTGAGGACACGCGCAGAGACTGCGTCTCAGAGTGACAACCATGAATTACATTTATCCGTCGTTCAGCGGAATGATGCTGCTGCTGAAGTGTGGACAGCGACTTGCCATTCGGCTCACCTGCCACTCTCTCTCTGATGAGGAGGAGCCTCTCGCTTCTCAGGTGTCATAAATGTAGGATAAGTGGAACGTTACGGTTCCTTCGGCCTAATGTTCCCCTTCTCCCCTCAACTAAAGCCTCTCACGGTGAGCGTGTCATTTCCCGGTTAGTGAGGGGTGTACAGGTCACGCTCAAGAAGGGAAACATAAAATCGTTCGCCAAATGACCAGCAGAAGCAACAACTTTACGAGGCAGGGCCAGATCGGATCGAAGAACAATTGTCTCGGCGTACCTCTCAGTGCCCTAAATGGTCTACCACAGCAACAGTGTTTTGACGGACCAGTTACTTACAGATGAGACAGTAGTGAGCCATCATTTTATGAGAGTTCATCGGGATGGACGTAAGAGATGGACGGGATGGACGCCTTTAGAGCGGGACAGTAGTCTTGCCAACGGCTGGAAGCACCTAGGCCTGTAGGCGACGTGGGCTGGAGAAGAAACCTTCGACGGGGTTCTGATTGGCACGAAATATATGATTTTGGATACAAAACTGTAGGGCATACAGCGGCGTTCAGCCGGGATTTTCAAAATATCTATGGTGTTGAGTCTGTATACCGTCGTATACCGTCGGCTCGTTAGGCAATGTGTTGGAATCAAAACGTTCACTCGCATTCGGCGCTTTATCGTCCTTTTTTATATGCTTGCAACTAGAAACCCAATTTTTTACCATGAACAAGGCATGGGGGCTATTACAGCAACACTGTTTCAATAGAAGTTCTGAAGAAGTAAAACAAGGACAGGAGCGCAAATAGTAGAGAGCTCCGTCAGCCCAGTGGTACTAGTACTTTGGGCCCACCGACATGACCTTGCAGCTGCTCTCGGTACAGAACTTGGTCACCGTGCCGTACAACATGTTGGTATGATTGAAGAAGTCCACCGTGTTGACGGCTACCCACTCCTTGAGGTCCTCGCCCTCGGGCAGTAAGACGGCCAGCCGCAGGTTGCCCGAGCACAGGGTGGAAGCGGCCTGCTTCATCAGCTCGTACTGGCGCGGGCCTTCTGGGATATTATTCGGCTTGAGCGTCTTGGAGGAGCTGCCACCGCTGCCGACGAGGTGGAAGAGAAGCGAAGACGGCGGCACGGGCAGTACCGGGGGGGGACGCATCTGCGGCGCTTCCGCGAAGTGGTACTTGTGGATGGTGCAGTCCCTGCTGGCGAGCACCACCGATCCACCGTCCATCCAGGCGACGTCAAAGCAGTGCCTGTACTTGGTGTTGGACTCGTACGCCGTCAGAAGCGCCCCGTGCTGGGTGAACACGGTGACCTTGAAGCCGCGGTGGTTGTCGGCCACCAGCACCTCCCCCGCTTCACTGAGGAACACAGCGACGGGGAAGTTGGTGACGCCTTCGCCGCCGATGTGATGCAGGTGGGCGCCTGTGTAGCTTAACACCTCGCGGTGGGCGAGGTTGTCGGATATGAATATCTCCTGTTTCCCGTTCACCGCCACGCCGCTCGGGAAACTGAGTTGGTCGGAGCAGACGAACTTGCGCAGGAGGTTGCCGCTCTGGTCGAAGGTTACGGCGCGCACTACGCGGCACTCGACGACCACCAAGCGCCCGGCGGGGTGCACCGCCTCCCGGCTGGGGAAGCACATCTGCCCGTCGCCCCCGCCAACTTGGCCGAACTGGAACTTGAAGCGGCAGTCCTGGTCGAACACCTGGACGCGGTGATTGTTCGCGGCCACACCGGAGGGCTTGTTGGACTCGAATTAGCCCCAGAGAGCCGAACTTGTGATGGAGGCTCAAATTCTTCCGCCTCATGCGGAAGGTGAGCCGAGCCAACATCGGAGCCAATCGAGCGGAGGGCCCGAGAGAAACTGCGACTGGGTGGCAGAATGGTACGCCTTATCCTCCACGAGCCCCTCTTCACCCTCGTCTTCTTCACCAATCGACTGCTGGTGCATAGCCTTACTGGTCGGATTGTCCGCAGGCAGGCTGCACTTCCAGCTTTTGGTCTCAGAAAGTTTCGCAGCCTGAAAATCTGAAAAAAAAAAACGTAGTGATACATTAGCACGTTCGACAAATCCTTTCTCTGATGCGTGACACGTGTACAGCGAACTTGTCTCCTCCCCACCTATCGACGCCCCAATTACTTGGGAGTGTAGCCACTCGCTAGGTCTTCTCTCCTAAGCATTTCGCGATGAGGAATGGTCTCCCAAACTTTGATAGTAGCTTCTGGCCAGCTGCCTTCATCCCTCGCTGAACCCACCCTTCGTCACCAACACCATGCTGCGGTGCGCGTCGGTGCCTATGGTCGTACGCTTCAACGTCTGCTGTGCAGCTCTAACGTTGTTCCGATTATTTCTGCGTATATTTCTGCCCGCAACCTGCCGATCGACGGCTTGTACGACCTTCGCGGGTGTATCTATGCAGGCTACGACGTTCAAGTTCAGAAGTTGCCCGTAAATGATCTGGTAGGGTGTTCCCGTCAAACATTGGACGGATGTGTTGACTGAACAGGCGGCTGGCTGCAAATGTTGGTCCCAGTTGGTATCTCCGCCTTGTTGGTTTTCTCGTATGGTGCCTGTCGCGCTTGGATGGTCTGGTTGATCCTCTCCATAATACTGTTAGCCTGCGGGTGGTAGGGTGACGAGGAATGGTGATCCGCCCCCGCTTGGTCAAGAAAAGAGCGTAGCTGGCGGCTGCAAAACGTGGTGGGATGGCAGGATATCAGCTTCTCAGGCAGTGCATATCTTTATTCAAACCTTGCTTTCAGGAAGTCGATTACGTGACTGGCAGCCAGCGAAGACACGGCCGCTACCTCGACGTATATAGACACGTAGTCAGCGGCCATAATGATGCATCAGTTGCCGGCGGCCGTGGTTGGCAGACGCCATGCGTTTTCAATGCCGTTCTCGTGAAAAACCATATCTGGAGGCGCGATGGGGCTGAACATGCCGCGCTGACTCTCAGGAATCCTCTTGCATTGTTGGAAAACTTCGCAGCGGGCAACGTACGCGCGAATTTGGCTACGCATCGTCGGCCGCCAGAAGCGCTCTTGTACCTTCCGTAGAATTACGCGCTTCCCAATGTGCTCTCCCTCAGGAGAGTCCTGGATGGCACGTAATATCTCCGACCTCAAGGCCGCAGGGACCACGATAAGCTGATGTTCCCCACTGCGATGCTTGAGCCACACGCGGCGGTAAAATGTTCCATTGCGAAGGACGAAAACAGGACTTCCTGATGGGTAGGTGAGAGCACCAATTACCCCCATGATGTGGGGTCATCACGCTGTGCTCCAGTAACGTCTCCTTGGGCAAATAAAATACAACTGTCACTACGATGGTATTGCGAGCAGTCGCCAGTGGGGTGACGAGAGAGTGCATCGGCCACCTGGTTCAATGCGCCGGGGCGATGGCGTACGTGGTACGTGTACTCCCGGAGCGTAGTAACCCATCGGGCCAATTTGTGCTTCAGAAAGCGTTTGGCTAACATCCACGTGATGGCTTTGTTGTGTTTGACCACCGTGAACTGCCAACCAAACACGTAATGTCGAAATTTGTCGTCGACGCTCCAGACATCGGCGAGGCACTCTAGCTCATTGGAATGGTAATGCCGCTTGGTATCGGACAGTTTACGGCTAGCGGACGTGACGACGTGCTCGTTGCCGGCTGGATGGCGCTGTATAATTACAGCCGCAAGGACAACCTCTGCTAGCATCAGTACGGACTTCCGTGACCCTGTCTTCGCTGGAATGGCTTAGCACTGGGAAACGGGTGAGCGGCTGTTTGAGAACTACGAAAGCGTCTTGTCGAGCAGCTGCTCACACAAATCTTGGGTTCTTTTTTGTTACGTGTGTAAGGAAAGCGGCCGTTGAAGAAAAGTGTGGAACGAATTTACCTAATGGGCGATGCCAAGGAACTACTGAACCTGTTTCACGTTGCTTGGTGTGGGGTAGTGCACCACAGCAGTTCTGAAAGAGGCTCTATCCCATCCGAAGAAATCCTGACCCCAAGTATGGCATGCAGGTAGCCCTGAAGTGGAATTTTTCATGGTTCAGGCGGAAGCCAGCCTCGTAGTTATTTTTTGCAAACTCCGTAACTGTACCACACTTAATGTTTTGGCTTAGATCACAGCAACTGTTAGTCTGTTACTTTTTAATGGTAACGTGCCCATGACTGGTGAGAACGCGCGGTCGAAAGGAAGGCGCTAGTCGGCAGCTGAGCAAACATCTTAACATGCCAGTTGTAACCATCATAAATACAGTTGTTTCGAATCATCGAACGCACCATCATGTGCGTCAAACATTGACAATCTACGTTCAAGTCAAACTCATCCCTTCCGTTTCTACAGTGCGGGCCTTGGAGTCTTGAACTTGTACTTGGGCTTGTCGGATTTGGCGGAGGATGCTAGAAACAGAATGGTCAAAAACAGTACGCTATCCAACACCAGTCTTGTGTAACGTGCAGCACGGAAACCTAGTCTCATCAATAAATGGCCCGTGAACTGCTTTTTCTGCCATCGCCAGCACCATCGCACCCACCGACTAATACCTACCCACACCCAACACGACTACACGTCGTCCATCCTACTCTTTATGATCCCCTATGTACTCACTGCCAAGCCCCAGGCACGGTGCACCATATTGTCTGGGAATGTCAACTGAATCCAGATCTTTCCCTCCATCCCCAACCCCTAACGCGAGCAGTGGGAGAGTACGTTGGCCAGCTCCTGCCCCGAAACGCAGCTTTTGCTAGCGGAAAGAGCGAAGACAGCCGGCCGTACGAATGGAGTATTGGACTGAAGATCCCGACCTCAAAAATGCTCACTTCAACTGTAAATAAAGTCGCTCTCTCTCTATCTCTCTCTCTCTTGTGCCGTATGCACACACGTTTTTTGCTGTAGTTTTCGCCATATATTTTCGCTGAAAGCAGGCCCGAAGCACGTCCAATGAAATTGTAACAATAACATCGAGAACACTGGCAAGGTTATCATTCTAGCGGGGCTACCGAAAGACGGAGGCAGGATTAGAGAAAGGCAAACAATTACACTCGTTAAATTCCGCAATTCGCAAGGTGTTTAGTTAAGACTTTGCACGGCATTTTGCTCTTACGCGCCAAAATAAATACAGTTCACTTAGGCTTCAGTTTTGACAATCCCGAGTAAGCGGATAGATTTTTCCGGCCAATCAACTCAGGCAGCCGCCAGGTCCCAAGGGGGGAGGTTCCCGTTTGAACCCATTCCCATTTCACCCTTCCCGCTTCTTCCGTCCCGTTTCAACCCGGCGCAAAACGACCTTCCCGTTTCGCCCTTTCCCACTTGGCCCGTTCCCGTTTGAACCCGTTCCCATTTTAACCTTCCCGTTTGTTCCTTCCCATTTCAACCCGGGGCGAAAGAACCTTCCCGTTTCACATTTTCCCGTTTAGCCCCTTCCCGGAATAACGTACCCAGTTTATGAAACGTTATAAAAACATTTTCATATTGTTTTTCATTTATTTCCGTTTGTTCACAGCCGCTGCGATAGCATGCTCAGTACATCCAGAGTCCTCAATTGACTGCTTTTCAAACGTGGGCTTCACTTTTTGAATCTAGAGACGACGACATTTGGTTACAATTCGTCATACCAATTAACAAATCTTTTAAATTAACAAAGCCTAACAAACATAGTAACAATTAACAAATTAATAAACAAATCTTTTAAATTAACAAACAAGTCTTTTAAACTAACAAACCAAAAAATGATAAAATAAAAAAGCCCAGAAAAGCGCCGCGGAAGCACAAATAAAAAATCGCAAAAACAAGCTCACTTTGAAAGAAATCGTATTTGGCGGACTAACACATGTAATCGTTATAATAGCGCAAGTGTACATCAATGTCGAAAAGAAACAGATGAAAACTATAAAAGATAAAAAGATGTATAAAAATAAAGTAACCCTATGTATCTGGATACATATGCCACATCTGGCTATAAAAAATCGCAGTCATGAGAAGTGGCGAAAAATATAAACTTAGCTTTGCGTTTTATTGATTCTGTTTATTCCCGTCACTCTGGCGTACTCAGTTTGCATAGTAGGGCAAACCTTCAAAAACTTAAGCAGCGCAGGGTCGTCTCTAGCCTAAATTTTCTTTACTAGAGAAACTTAAAATTGTCGCGGGAATACTACCTCTAAGGGCCTTTCAGACGTTCAGCGAGAAGACATAGTAAGACTATTAGGCAGCCAACCAGCTGAACGGGAAGGTCGTTTCGGGAATGGGTTCAAACGGGAAGGGGTCAAACGGGAATGGGTTCTTTCGGGCTACAACCATTGATTGTGGCTTGCTTAGGATTTCTGCCTCAGTCTTAAGGCGAGCTGCAACCAGTTTTGTGAAGCCCATATCGCCACTTTGGATGCAGATAAGCCCGGACTGAGC
Organism: Haemaphysalis longicornis; assembly: GCF_048455015.1. Classification (NCBI taxonomy): domain Eukaryota; kingdom Metazoa; phylum Arthropoda; class Arachnida; order Ixodida; family Ixodidae; genus Haemaphysalis; species Haemaphysalis longicornis. The sequence continues at coordinate 64,935 of NW_027526398.1, read as the reverse complement.
ACTTCTGCAGTGCAGCCTCAGAAGTGCTTCACCTCGTATCCGTTCATATGCCTTTGTAGATATATGGGGCTGAGAACAACACAGCGACAAGTTGTTTCCTCGGACCATGTCGGCCTTACTTTCTTAAAATTCCTTACTTGTTCAAGCAAGAATAATGCGGAAGACACGTTTTCAGCGGCCTTTTGCCGTATGTACGAAAGGTCTGCACTGAAGGAATCCTCTCTCAGCTGTTGCAGCGGTTTAGTCGCACAATTTGACTCATGAGGTCGCTTTCCTTCCTCTTCCACTTAACTTTTTCTGTAGTCAACAAGGTTGACGCCGATCTGCTGTCAACATAAACACCTCCATCATGCTTGTCCTCAAGGATCACCGCTCCAGGCTGTCCCGAATATCCATCTGGTAGCGTGCCCACGGGGGCGTCGTCAGGCAGGGTTTCTGTTGTGGCAGCACACGGAAGCGGGATAGAGCGAGATGTAACAGCTGACGAAGCGTCAGCGCACCCTGCGTCCCCAAAACGAGCCCTTTTATTCGAGCGCTCTTGATGTTCCGGCTTGCTCCAGTCCGGTGCTCTGGCTGCAGAAAATTGCATGCAGATGACAACGAACGCGAAAAAACGATGAGAATCAGAGCTCTTCGCCTTTCCCATTTCCCCTGTTCCCATTTGAACCCGTTCCCATTTGAACCTTCTCATTTGTTCCCTGCCGCTTCAACCCGGTACAAAACGCCCTTCCCGTTTCGTATTTTCCCATTTAGCCCCTTCCCGGAATAACGCACCCAGTTTCGACTCAGGTGACTCGAACCGAGGCGTGCGATTTTTAAAATTAAAGTTGCGTCCGACTGTATTTTAACCTCATGTTTTGAGTTACGTTCGACGTAACCGAAAGTCAGAAACTTGCGCCCATCGTAACCTGAAAATTAAATTGAAGTTACGTCAAACGTATTTCACCGTAAAAAAACGTTACGGCTGGCGGAGCCAAAGTATGAAGACGCCCTATGAACCTGCAACCTTTTTGCAATGGTCCGTTTTACGATACGCGGCGCCAATTAAAAAACAACACGTAGTTGCTGCGTTACGTCCGACCCGGTACAGCACACCTTCCGTCTGCTTCTGCGTTGGTCGAGCGCGGTCTGGAACGTGTTACTCGCATGCGTACGCCGCGGCAGCGGTGATGGTGCCAGTCCGTACGGTTGCATAAACGAATGCACTTATATGCAACGCACACAAAAAAAGAAAGAGCGAGAATTAACAAAATAGAACCTTTCCGCGGTCGCAGTGCCAGTCTGTAGCGCCCGCAGCTCTTCTCAAGAATGAAGTTGGGGTTTTAACAAATGCAACTATTAATTTATTAGGGGTAGTACAGCTATACTGTTTTATTTGCAGGAAAAAGATATCGCAAAATATTGTTACCAAATCTTAACTAACTACAGAAAAAACTTATTTTATGAAAGCGAGAAAGGGCCAAGCCATGGTGGTACGATCCATTTTAATGTGTACGTCGCTAACGGTCACTTTATATGCAAATGTCTGTAGAAGAATGGCCATTGAAGTCTAAAGCTGAAATTTTTTCCTCGGAGGAAACGGTTCGCACATATTTTTCATCCAGGCGTTAAGAACACGTACCCCAAGCCGTTTTCTCTTGCGTGTACTTTTTACGGGTAATACATAAGCGGGCACGCAGTGCGTGGAAAAGCAAAACCACACATTTAGGTAGTTATCCGTCTGTAGTAGCGTTTTAGCATATCGTTACCGTGTTTGCGTCACCGTTTACCGTGTTACCGGGAGCGGGAGTTTCCGTTTGCCGCTGAAAACGGCATGTATTAGGCAGTTTTAGCATATCGTTACCGTGTGTGCGTTACCGTTTACCGTGTTACCGGAAGCCTCTGGCGACGGTGAAGCCTGTGCCGGCAAGTTACCGTTCGCGGTAACTCTCGCGCTGCGCAGTCGACTCCCGCAAACACGGTAAACGGTAACGTAAACACGGTAACGCTATGCTAAAACTCTCTTTTATTTAGCACACCGTTTGCGGTTTGCGTATTTCGGCCGCCGCGGCGCAAGTAGCGACATCTGATGAATTAGTGTCAAAGCAAATCACGCATAATTTTTTTTGCTGATATCTATTTGCTTTTGTTTAAAGTAGCTGGAATATTTCACTTTTCGGGTGAAGCGTTCACAATAACTGTAGTTGCTTTGACAATATAGCCATCACCTGTAGAGCTTAAAAAGAAAACGTGTCGGAAGGACCCTTTAAACCTAGTAGAGTTAGAGTCAATAGGCAGTTTTAGCATATCGTTACCGTGTTTGCGTTACCGTTTACTGTGTTACCGGAAGCCGCTGGCGACGGTGTAGCCTGTGCCGGTAAGTTACCGTTCGCGGTAACTCTCGCGCTGCGCAGTGGACTCCCGCAAACACGATAAACGGTAACGTAAACGCGGTAACGATATGCTAAAACTGCCTACTGACTCTAACTCTACTAGGTTTAAAGGGTCCTTCCGACACGTTTTCTTTACCGTTTACCGTGTTACCAGAAGCCGCTGGTGACGGTGAAGCCTGTGCCGGTAAGTTATCGTTCGCGGTAACTCTCGCGCTGTGCACCAACACGGTAAACGGTAACGCAAACACGGTATCGATATGCTAAAACTGCCTATTGCAAAATAGAATTTGCCCACGCGCTAAATATTTAGGCAAGAAATAAGTAAAATATGTTGTAGTAACTACTCAGTAACTTAATTACACTACCTTGCCCAGCACAATAAAAGCCCACTGAACACAAAACGTCTTAGAGATGTCCACCATGGTCTTGCAAGGTCTTAGACATCTTGCACTATGCGAGTTAGCTATAAGACGTCTATTTTTATGTCTCAAAGATGTCTTAAGAGAGATATCAACAGGACAATTGTGCTAGATCTCAGACGTCTTGAGCTCCGTGAGATGTTGATAAGTCATCTTTACTAAGATGACTAGAAGACGTACGAACCTCAATGTGTACAAGACGTTCCCAAGCAGCAGAAATTGCCAAGCCCAAGCACGGCAAATCATCAGTGGCCAATGCAGGGCCGTACCCAGAGGGGGGGTTTGGGGGTTCGAACCCTTCCCGAAATCTTTTCCAGGCAGCACGTAAACAATACTTACTGTTGCTTTCAGCCAAATTACCCCCTTCACAAAATTCATAACACCCCCCGAAAAAAATTTCTGGGTACGGCCCTGGCCAATGTGTCCGAGCTTGGCAATACTTCGGCCGCCATTATTGGCTGGCGCTTGGGAAAGTTGACAAGCCAACAAATGGCCAAGCTCTGGAAGGCCAATATTGAACAAATCTTGGCAAAGTATGTTGCCATGATAATGCCTATCGGTGCACCCCGTGAATTCTCATGCACATTTTTGGCTTTGTGGCCAGTCTTTGTGACCAATGCCTATTTTATGGGATGCCTCGCCGCCCGATTTCTGCTTTATACATGCCCTTTAACAGGAATTTATTTAACGTTACTCATTTATTTAATGCGCAGTCGTTAAATAATTTCCTGTACAATGCATCTATAAAACAAAAATCGGACCGCGAGGCACAATAAACAAAATGCATCAATTTTGCGAAGCAATTACGGGACTTGCAAAACAATTCAGAAACAAATCACCAGGTCCCTCTGTGTAGTTGTTTTTATTATGTACATCAAATTTACAACGGGAAACCTGGCTTAACAGTGGCAAGAATAGGAACACAAACACGAAAGCAAATAGAAACACAATAGTCGAGAAAAAAAGCGCAGCTCATGAAGCGCGAACCGATTATGCCTCGAAAGACAGCTACGCCGCAGTGCCAGCCGCAGGATGGCACGAAGGCGGCAGCTGTCTTTCAACAAGCCCACAGTAAGACAGCTACGCCGCAGTGCCAGCCGCAGGATGGCACGAAGGCGGCAGCTGTCTTTCAACAAGCCCACAGTAAGACAGCTACGCCGCAGTGCCAGCCGCAGGATGGCACGAAGGCGGCAGCTGTCTTTCAACAAGCCCACAGTAAGACAGCTACGCCGCAGTGCCAGCCGCAGGATGGCACGAAGGCGGCAGCTGTCTTTCAACAAGCCCACAGTAAGACAGCTACGCCGCAGTGCCAGCCGCAGGATGGCTTGGAGTTGGAGTTGGAGTTGGAGTTGGACAGCTCGACGACATGAATGTGAGGAGCACCATTCACCGTTCTTCGCTCTCCCGGTTGCAATCAAGACGTCTGGCGGAGCAGCAGCCGCATGTGGTGGCGCTCACACCTACCCCGCCCAGAGAACGAAGTGAGGACGGGTCCTACCACTTTTTAGACATCACGACGCCCACATCCTTGAACAAAGATAACGTGAGCCTTGGAATGGAGCCCTGCAACAACTCCAAGGTGCCGGTGAAAGACCACATTCCGCTTACAATGATGGGTAACATGAACTACCCCAGGAAGAGAATCTTGTGCCGACCAGAAGGCAAAAAGACAACCGATACCAACATCTTGGGAAACTCATCCACAAACGTTTATGAAGAATCCATTGAGGATCAGGACATCGTTTCAGCTAAAAATGATGAGGCCGAAGCCAGCGGCGAGGTAGCATCAAACGCCCGAACGAAAGATGAAAAGCACGACGAACATAAGGATACACCTGCTACAGACAAGGATGCTTTTGCGACAATTACCGATACCGACAACAAAAATCTTGAAGGCAAGCACGTGGACAAAAGACGGACTTACGCATAAATGAAAACGAGAACCAAATGACCATGACAGGGAGGAATACCTTCAAACAAACGGACAGCATTGACAGCAGAACACGCCGCTTAGAAACGCCGGAGAGGATCTTTCTGGAATATGCAGTGAAGAATTCCTCATCAATGGAAACAAGCTTTGCTCTAGCACTGGCCAGAAAGAAAGAGAACCGAACCACGAGACATAACCAACGGGAAGAGACCTGCAACGGACTCTTTAGCCTTTCGTGGGTCTGTCGAGACAGAGCCAGGGGCCCACGCAAACAGCTCGGTGGTGCACCTCTTTGCAGTGTGGCCGAGTGTAGAGACGTAAAACATCAAGCAAAAAGCTGAGACCTAGGTCACCGGCCAATCCACTACCAAACCGAGGAGGACAGCCGCCGAGTGGAAGTGAAGGAAGAAGCGGGGAATCCGTCCTGGGGAGAACAAACATGGCGTCTTGAGAATCGGACGTGGTGTTATATATATATATACACATACATACACATATACATATATATACATATACATATATACATATACACATATACATATACACATATACACATATATAGTAGGATTCTACATTTCACACACTAGTTATTTCCCACCCCACAGCCATCCGCACTCAGCAAACATGCCTTGCGAGCGCCGGCTGCGTACGGGTCCGTTGTTTGCGGAGGCAGACAAAGACAGGAGGCGGAGAGGGCAAAACACCATATGGCAGCATTTATTGCAAAGTGCAAATCAAATATACTGCATACAGACTACTCGTAGGCCACAACGGTAACACTGGGAGCGTGGCATTAAACAACGCTAGAGATCGAGATGGTTTGAATCACCGATGGCATACCGGAGCAGCGGAGCGCTGCGCGTGCGAGCGCGGTTGCACTCTCCCAGCTCGCCCGGACACGTCCCATTGTGGCGCGTTTCCCAGGTCCGGACTGGCCGCCGAAACGTCCGCGCGCCACCGCATCCCCAAGACAAGAGAGCGTCCTCTCGTCATGCGACAACCCACCAGATCTCGCCATTTGGTGGCGCTAGTGCCGAGGAAGAACTGGTTCTCAGGTAAGGCAGAGGGGAAAAGAGTCAACGCCTCCACCCTGGCGACAACGAAGACTCCGGTCGCTGGCGCCCTCTCGTATGGTTCCCGTCGCGCGAGCGAGGCGCATTGTGCAACGCCAGCCGCGATGGGAAGCTAGCCAGAAAGGGGTTCGCGTGAAAGTCGCGATCCCCACATCCCTCCCTCCTAAATTTCTTGCGTACGCCGGCGAGAGCTGACTACAGGACTAGAGGCGACGGAAAGTTCGTTCGTCGATTAAATCGTTAGTCACTGCATAGCGTTCCCTACGCCGGCTTCCGCTTGTCCAATGCCACCGCTGGCAGTGTTCCAGCAGGCGCGGTCATCACCCGCTGATGTCTGCAGGCAGGTAGATCCGTGAAGAATCGCACCAGCCAGCCCAAGCAAGCGTTGCTAAGGTGGCGGTGCATCCGTGATGGCCCGTGGCCGCAAAGTAGAGACTGCCGACTCCCTCGGCCAGGCTGCACCACGCCGCTTCAGCAGGCTCGCCAGCTGCAGACGACCCGTCGTCCGGCGCAGTAGTCAGCAGCATAAACACGCTCCATCATGTGGTCCAAGCCTGGGTGGCTCAGCTGCACAAAGAAACTCCCCGCACCTTCAGTGTAGGGCAGAAAAATAGCTCTCCGAACGCACCGCCTTTGTGGCGCGATGCTAATGACAACTGCCAGGTTGTCAGCATTGTCATCGCTCTGTTAATGTCAACAAAGCCTAATAAATTGTCCAAACCCTAAAATGTATACGGCGGGAAAAAACAGGACCGCGTAGCCCCGTAGGAAAAGGGCGCGTGCGCAGGTCGCTATTTATAAAGCCGGTCGTGCTCCGGCACACCGCGCACTCCGGCGCCGCTAGAGCCATCTTATTGGCCGGCGAGTTCTATGCCGTGCGTGCAATGCTTTTACTTTTTTTTTAATGCGTGCTCGATTCGAAGACGTTTGTTGTGCACTTTCGGCGTTGAGAGGCCGCGATATGGATTTACGCGAACTATAGTGTGAGAGCAGTCTGGAAAAACTAACCTGACCTGGGCAATGGTCGTGCTTGCGCGAGAAACGCGCAGCGCCCCGCGTCGTATGTTGCACCTGGGCGTCAATATTTGTGTAAAGGACAAAGCTACATAACAAGCTGCCAGCCGGCGCCCGCGCGACTGCACAAAGGCAATCGTAGGTAAAAACTGTCGGCAGCTTATTTTAAGCAACGCACGTACATACCGCGGTTTGCTTGTGCATGTTTACGCCATTTGTTTAGATACTCTTATTTATCATCGCTAGGTAGCTACTCCAGAATACTGATTATTAAAACCAAACAAGCCGCGGATCTCGTTAGGGGCGAACGGATCTGATAGTACGGTGAAGCTAGAATGTCTAGTTCATATCGTAGCATCGCCCCCGCTCCCCCGCCGACCTAACGCTTGTCATATTCGACCCGCAGCCGTAGGACACCGCGGGACGCTGCCGCTTCCCACCATTTATTTAGCCTACGCAGGAATTTAGATCAATGGTCATAATATAGTTTTACACCTACAATTTCATTACCCAACAGCGCTTGCGCAAGATTATTCAGCTTACATTTGGAGTGACCCCAGTTTGCGAACTGTAGTGAAGCAATATTCAGTCAACTGGGGCGGGTGGATCGCCATATCCCCCCTTAACAACAAGTACCCATCTTCCAGCCTCTCCCTCACACAAACCCCTAACAACTCCACAATTCCGTAAATATTTTAAAATGACTGCAAACCAAGCAGCCTCATCAAGAAATGAGCATGACTAACCCCTAGGAATACCCATGCACGCTCCAAACGAAAAATATGACGCGTTGGGTGCGCGCAACACTTTCGAGGAACAAATCAAGGTGCAAGCCGTGCAACACACTGCGCACCTGGAGCACCTCACCAAGATAACCGCGAGCAGACACCTATTAGACAGCCTCCGCATTTTACATGAGAAGACCGCCTTCGACAAGATCTCCACCCCTGCGGAGAGAGTGCGAGTCCAGGAACTCGAGGAAATCTGCACGTTGTTTGTATTGACACAGCCACGTGGAGCTATGGTTTCAGCCGCCACCGACTGCTCGAGCAAAGTTCTTGACCCCTGCTCCACCCAAACCAAACACCCGAAGGAGGACGAAGAACTGGCCTTTGCCCTAGCCCGTTCTGGTTCTGCACGTTCTGGTCCATATTTTCATGTTCGCGTTTCATTTGATGCCGACAGTACATCCCAGCATGTAGTGCAACTAGAAATGATCACTTCTTTCGCACTGTGAAGCTGAATGTGTAAACCATGCGATAAGGGAAGCAGATCTTGCATTTCAGTAGTTGTTTAATTAGCATTATTTTTAATTGGTTAGCAGTAGTAGTTCAAACCTAGAAGTTAGAATTGGTGTAAATTTGTATGTGATTGCAAAACAAAAAACTGCTTCCCATGTTTCATTCTCCACAACTTCTGGTATCTATTCATGTCTTGCTGGCAATCTTGAATAGTTTTTTTTCTACTGTTCTCATAAACAACCAACGAATTCTTTTAAATGAACACAGAAACTAGTTGCCTCACATCAAAATTAATTAGATATTTGAAATCAGCTAAAAAACTGAACAAGCCTATGAAGTTTTCAGAATTGGTTGGAAAGCAAAAAAAAAAAGATGTTTCTGGAACCAGTGTTTCCTTAAATGGAAAGCCTACAAAACGGCCCTTCGACTGCCCACCTTTACACCCTCACAAAAACTCTTGGGCACCCACAACACAAACTCACTCAAGTTCACCTTCAACTTGCCACCTAGCATAATCAGAAGTTCCAAGCAGGAAAATTGACCCAGAATGCAATACTGCACCGGCTAAGGAAATGATTACACACTTGGTGAAGGGGCGTGTTGGCTATTGAAATGACCTTTACATGAAGTTTTATTCACCACGCATAAAATTAAAGGTAGAAACTAGTAGACACACTATGCAGAAACTAGCAGACACCCGAGACAAACTATGTCACTGCGATCGCTAATCAGCTATAGTGTCAGCTCTCAGATTTTTTAAAATTAAAATTCGGGATTGGATGGGAATAATACACACGCCTAAAATGCGATCCCAGTACGCATCCCCGTCGCCAGTGTGTTTTATGGTTCCAGGTGAAGGTGGGCCTTGTGAATGCGTTGTGGCTTTCTACTTAGAAAGCCGACTCGGTAGCCGACCTGCAAACCTAGCAGCTACTGTAACTGCTGAAACGTTTATGTACGTATTGAAAACCTTTCAACACAAGTATTTGTACAATGTTAAATTGTATATGTATTTCTAAACATTCTCAAAATTCGCAGATCTAAAAAATTTCGATTTAAAAAGTTCTAGGGCGTTATCAGCAAGACCGTTTCTCGTCAAGGTGCTTTAAGTGATGTCCTTTCATTTGGGATAGAGAATATATACTCGACAATAATCGGTTGTCTGTCCCTTTAAGACGCCTCACTTTAATGCACCATGAGTTGCACTTGTAAGAAGGCGCGTGCTAAATGTAATGGGGAAACGTATTGTGGCGCGGAAACTATCAAGGCCGCGCCATAATTGAGGACGCATGCATCTATTGCTTCTGTAAGTCAGGTATGAATGAGCACAGCAAAACTTACATAAACTACGCAGCGATTCGTGCTGGCACGCATACGAATTAATCAGGAGCAAGGATAATCAAACGGCCCATATTCAAAGCTTTCATAGCTTGAGACTTGTCATATGGAACCACTCTATTCAGAAGTTGCTTGTAATCGGTCAGCCTGAATTTGTAGTTGGGATAACATACTCTGCACGCGAAACAATACTATCACAGCCGTGATATACTATTATAGTTACAAAAACATCACTGTAGAAAGGACCAATTAATAAATGTAGGTACCACCTCCAGGGACGCCAGGAGCCGTTGCGCATTACTGGCTCTATGGAGTGGAATCATGGGCATGGAGTGGAATACAACACATATTGCAGGCATTTTTTACAGCAAAGCTGTATACCTCTACCCCCCCCCCCAACGGTTTCATCGACGTGAGCAAAAACGATCCCTGTGGGCAAAAAATGCCCGCCAATCCACCCTATGAAGGTGGTTTGAAAACGAAGCTGTAAACGACACCCACAGTGATTACCCATGCAACGTCACTTGAATTCACACACGTGACTCTACAAAAGATGAAACCAGAGACAAGTGAAATGCACTTAACCATACCCTTTCTTGCATGTTCTTTGTTAAGGTTACATGAATGCAGGATTTATGAACGGTGGTTGGTTGAGTTGTATCGGTGTAGCACATGAGTGGACACTTTTTTTGCAAAATGAAGGAAACTCAAACCCGGTGTTAGACGATCTCACTTCTGTTTCCGTCGCTTCCGACAGAGGCGACGGGATCGGTGGCAGAGACGAAAGAGAAGTGCGATGCCATGCGTTGTTGTGAGATTCCTTTTATATTTATATAACCGCATCCTAGCGCATGCACAAGGAGCGCACACGGCCGCCACACGTGCCGTGAGCAGAGCGCACAGCGGCGCGAAAGGTAGCGTGACGCTATCACATGGCATTCAGCGAGAACGCAGAGGGTAAACCCGCAGATGTGCTCGGTGAGTGCACCGTCTGTCTCCCGCGTGGGCTCTCTCCGTGTGATACCTAGCCCTTCGGTGAGCAACATTAGGTTGGGTTTTGTTACCGACGTCTCCATCATGACTGCAGATAACAAAAGTTCTGCTCTTAGATGTACTGCTTATATCTAGAAAAGTAAAAAATCCTCGACTACCAAGCAAATTGCGTTAGTGCTCACATGAAGTCAAACAAGCCGATATCAGTGGGCATGGAAGTGCAGCAACGATGCGCATCTACAGCGACCCTTTCGCTTTTGTTGTGCAGATTTTGACCTTCCTTGCCTCGTGGAAAATTCTTCCGCTCCCGGCTAAGACACTGCAGCCAACTGCGCAACTCGGCGGCCAAGGCTTCCAGGCGTTGCATTCTGCAGTAAACACTCCGGACTGCCAAGCGCAGCAACCGTTTTTGTGGAACGACTCCCCGGCCCTCTGCGCACCGCCGTCATCCAAAGTGACCGACGCATCACCGCAGCTCTATTTAAACAGCTGGGACCCGAGGATCGCCTTCAGTGGGCATGGAAGTGCAGCAACAATGCGAGTCTACAGCAACCCTTTCGCTTTTCTTGTGCGGGTGGGTTCTGCTCCTTCCCTTTATAGCAAAAGATCAAACAATGTTTGCTTGCTGCTGCTTCCATGCCCTTGTGTAATGATTGCTGTGACAAGCGAATGTGTTCATGTTGTAAAACTGCTGATCATGTCTGGCGATATTGAATCAAACCCCGGCCCCCAAAGGATGTTCCTGACAAACACTACATCGAGCTGCTTTCCCTTATTAAGTCATTGCATAACAAGATATATGTAAAGCACGATGAACTGATGGAGTCTATTAATGAAGTGGAAGAGGCGCAATCACCCCTTGAGCAACAGATTACGGATCTCGATAATAGGCTTTCGGAAGTTGAAAAACATGTCAGCTGCCCCGAAGGGCTGCCCACGCAAAATTATCAACCACAAGTAATGGCGCTGAACCAACGCCTAGATGACTTTGAAGATCGTTTACTAAGGGAGAATTTAATATTTCATTGCCTTGCAGACAGCTCTTCCGAGACGTGGGCACAACCACAAGAAAAGGTTTGTGCAGTTCTGAATTCCGTATTGAACTTAAACTTGACTACTAGCGACGACCGAATATCTCGCGCCCACAGGTTAGGCAAGTTCATTCCTGGTAAATGTCGGCCAATTATTGTAAAGTTCTCCTCATCCAAATGAAGAAACAGCATCTTGAATTCCAAAAAAAAGCTGAAAGAGTCTGATGTGGTCGTGAACGAAGATTTTTGCAGGGCAACGAGGAGCATGAGAAAAAAGTTGTACGAGTACGGAAAGGATAGCGGCCAGCAGTTTACCATTCGCTATAACAAGCTTTACCTGAACAAAAATTGCTATGTCTACTCTCCTGCTACCGATAGCATATGCGAACTGGAAACGAACAAGCCAAGGCAGATCGATGATACGTCCGGGGGTTCAGATACCGTGTCATCCTAACATCTGACCCGCGCCCAAAAAATAACGACAAGAACCTGTCAGTCTTATTTTCAAATGTGCGCAGCGTCACTAACAAGCGCGATGCCTTGTTTTCCCTTTTTGATGACTGCGCTGCAGACATAGTAGGCAAACTCGGAATTGTTTTGTTGCGATAAAAATTACTTTGTATAGCGAGCTGATCGTTGTAATCAACCTGGTGGCGGTGTGTTGAACGCTGCAGCCGATTGTCTCACTTCCAGTATGGTGATAACAAATTCAGTCTTAGAAATTATCTGTGTTTCGATACACTTAAATAATCAAAACGCCCTGTTTTGCGCCTGTTATCGTCCGCCCAATGCTACATCTGACTTTTGTGACAAAATACATGACGTTCTTAACAACCTGGTCTTGAAATTTCCACATGCGCCGTTGTTCTTGCTCGGGGACTTTAACTTCCCCAAAATAAACTGGTCAGTGCCCTGCTATGCTTACAGTAATCTATCAGGAGATAGTACTACATTTTTTAACATGTCTCTCGACTTTAATTTGACTCAGCTAGTTGACAAACCAACCAGAGTGGGTCCGACGTCCGCTAACATACTAGATCTGGTCCCGAGAAATGTTCCAGATCTTGTGCGACTCCTAATTTTCCTTCCTGGTTTAAGCGCTCATTGTTTCATTCATTTTACCTTAGAAGCTGAGGTATCGCGCCGGCTAACACACAGCAAAGCAATAAGAAATTACGCCAAAGGAGACTACGCTTCAATTAATACAGAACTCGAATGTTTTATCGATGCCTACATGGTAGGCTTTTTTGATCGCACGGTTGAACACAGTTGGCACTTGTTTAAAGAAAAAGTTACATTTTTGACTAACAAATATATTCCTTTAGTTGTTATTTCTGGCAAGCAACGCTCACCTTGGTTCACATCTGATCTAAAATGACTGCAAAGCCTAAAGAAACGCTCATTTCGTGTAGCCAAACGCAAAAATGAGACATCCCGCTGGTTTGCTTACAAAAATATTTCCGACGCTTATCGTGCAGCCATAAAAAAAGCAAATGACGTCTTTTTTACAAACACTCTCCCCTCGCTTCTCCAAAGTAACCCAAAAATGTTTTGGAAGACAATTAGACCTAATAAAAAAGAACTTATATCGCTTAGATATGCTGACAACCAGGTCATGCGCAGTGACGAATGTTGTCGCGTTCTGAATCAAGTATTCGCCAAGTCGTTTTCGAATTGTCCTGCGGATGTTGTGCCGCAATTATGCGATTACAACTTTTTTCCAATGGATCCTATTGTAGTAGATCCTGTTGGAATTATGAAGCTGATTCATGACCTTAAACCTTCCAGTTGTGGCGTAGACGAAATTCTTCCCAAGCTCTTAAAAAACACCGAAGTTTATTCGTCACTAATCCTGCCACACATCTTTTTTCAATCCCTTCAGGGATGTGCTGTGCCAATTGATTGGAAGGTGGGGAAGGTCGTCCCTGTTTTCAAATCCGGTATCCAAAGCTCTCCTTTAAATTACCGGCCAATAGGCAGTTTTAGCATATCGTTACCGTGTTTACGTTACCGTTTACCGTGTTTGCGGGAGAAGACTGCGCAGCGCGAGAGTTGCCGCGAACGGCAACTTACCGGCACAGGCTTCACCGTCGTCAGCGCTTCCGGCAACACGGTAAACGGTAACGCAAACACAGTAACGATATGCTAAAACTGCCTAATATCGTTAACGTCTATTTCCTGTAAACTTTTAGAGCACGTCATTTATTCTAACCTTCTATCATTCCTGGAATCCAACTCCTTTTTCAGCCCATTTCAACATGGCTTTCGGAAAAATTACTCATGCGAAACTCAGCTTCTAACATTCACACACGACGTTGCATCAGCTCTGGATCGCGGTTCATCTGTAGACTGCATCTTTGTAGATTTTCAAAAAGCGTTTGGCAAAGTGTCTCATCAATTATTACTTCTTAAGCTCAGTACCCTAAAAATTGACCCTAATGGGGTTAAGTGGATAGAATACTTTTTGACCAATAGCACCTAATTCGTGACTGCTAACGAATGCAATTCTCTCCCTACTGATGTTAAATCCGGTGTACCACAGGGTTCGGAGTTAGGTCCTCTGCTATTTTTAATATTTATTAACGACCTTCCTAATGGTATAAATTCCTCCATAAAATTATTCGCTGATGATTGCGTAATTTCGCGAAATTTGTGACCGAACGGACAACTTTAATTTACACGCCGACCTCGACACTGTCTCTAAATGGTGCAGCAAATGGCACATGATACTTAACACAAACAAATGCAAAAGCATGACCATTACGCGCAAACGTTATCCCCAGCAGCCATTTAATTACAAAATTACCGGAGCCACTCTAGAATACGTTGCATCCTACAAGTATCTTGGTGTTCATATCAGCAATGACTTAACATGGCACACAGACATTAATTATGTCTGCAGCAGCGCAAACGTTCCTTAGGATATATTCGCCGTAATTTCTCTCATGATCCATCCCCCCTCAGGTTAACACTTTATCGGACACTAATTCGCCTTAAACTAGAGTATGCCTCGGCAATCTGGGACCCTGCACAACAAAACCTAATTTCTCTTCTGGAATCTGTACAAAACCGCTCAGCTCGATTTATACTTTCCGACTACTTCCGTACCTCCAGTGATTCACTAATGAAAAATAACCTGGTTCTACCAAGCTTGCACCATCGCAGAAAAATTTCACGACTCTCTCTGTTTCACAAAATCTATTTCCATAACCCATCTATAAGACGCGACCTTTTCTCACGGCCCACGTACATATCATCCCGCATCGACCATCCGTTCAAGGCAACAACGTTCCATCTGGCCGCACCAACGCATTCTCAGATTCATTTCTCCCCAAAATGTCTGAGGAATGGAACCACCTTCCCCACCACATTGTGTCCATTGAAGATCCGGCATCATTCAAGAATGCACTTTCTGTACATGTAATGCAGTAACCTGGTTTCCGGAAATATGCTTGTGTTTACATACTGCCTGTACTTCTACACTGTTACATGTTTTCATGCACTGTACCCACCCCCTCTGTAACGCCGTAAAGGCCCTGAGGGTACTCTAATAATAATAATAATAAAACCGTGCTCTCACCAAATCCGACGCCAAGACCAACGCCGACGTATACGCTCCCTTCCGTCGCCACCTCTGCCACCAGCTGCCTGGACGACCGCCGGCTTGCCCAAGAAGGGAGGCGACGCACGTAAATCCAGCAACACAATGCCCGTCGTTCCTTCAGCGACGCCTATTTTGTGCGCTACCTAGCCAATCAGAGGGTGGCAAAATAAAAAAAACGAACTAAGCGATTACAACAGCCCGAAGACGTGACACGAGAAAGGAGGAGACAAACATGTGCACTGACTATCAACCACATCTTTTTTATTGCATTAGGGCGCAACCTTTGTACGAAAGAGTCAAATCTACGCAACAATAAATAACAAATAGAAGAAGGCGACGGTGCTGTACGAATTCTTAAAGCACACAATGATGGTAGGAAACCCGTATCAATTCGAAAGATATGCGATCCCTTTTCCGTTCACGCGAGACACTGGGCATACGAATACACTCGTCGCAGCATTGTGCGATACAGAAAGCCTCGTCGGTCACGCGTGCCCTTTCTTCTTTTTTTTTCCAATGCACAGCAAGCTGACTGCTAGCATGACCCTTTAAAAAAGTTCTCGTAGTCACGCAGGCGATCGTCAATGCAACGTCCTGACAAGACAGCGGGATTTTGTAAACAATTCTGTGCCTGCATTTCACAACCGAGCATATTTCTTTTCGCAAGACTTTTCTGTGTTATGCACTGCGTTCCAAAAAAGTGCGGGCCAATTCACCCTGTGGAGGGCGTTTCGAAAGCGACGCTTTATACACCACCTACCACGGGTGCCTACGGCCCGGTTGCGTTATTCACACGTTACACTGTACCTGTAACACGTTATTTATTATTTCACTTCAGCACAATGTTCAGAACGGACTGATGACCGGTGTGATACGCACTCAGACTTTGCGTTTTCAGCGCAGTTATATTATTCGTGAAAGTTAACTCAAAGCACATTCCACGTATGGTAGTCGGTTGTTTGGTATCGGTATTGCACACGAGTCCAAACTTTTCGAGGTCTACCTGGACAAACCACTGGTGCACACGGCCGCCACACGTGCCGTGGACGGAGCGCACAGAGGCGCGAGAGGTCGCGTGACGCTATCACGTGGCATTCAGCGAGAACGCAGGGGGTAAACCCACAGCTGTGCTCGGTGAATACACCGTCTGTCTCCCCTGTATCTGCGTGTGCTCGTAGCTCAATTGGTAAGACAACGGGCTCTCGCTCCGTTTCTCTATTCGGTATATGCACGAACAGGAAGCTGTCGGTTTTCAGAAGGTACCTTATGCAGGAAACACTAGAGTAGGTGGTGATAGAAAATTCCTCATACGTCTCCTTCGTGAGGAACTCGCTTGGATCGCCGCAACTTCTTTTAACATCTTCCAAATACATAGGCATGGTAACCTCCAGCCACTCAAGCCTGTCATAGTCAGCATCGCCGTAGTGCCGGACATCGGGGAACTTTTGGCGCAGGTGCCGGGTTGTATTGCTCATGTCCAGAAGTATGAACTCCTGATAGAAGTTCCTCATGAATGTGATGGTGTGGCCTGCAGTTGCGAACAATGGGCTGCATGTGTGCCTGGCTTGTTCTTTTAGGTGTTATAAGGCAGCGGTCACAGCCGGAGGCAGAACTTGAATGGTCCTTCTCACGTTCATCTTTTCGATATTATTCGTATGGACGGGCTTTCGGTGTAGATAACGGACCGGTTTCACCGTCAGGTTCTCTTGCAGGTCATACACATACTTTAGGTAAGATACCTAAATTTTCCCCTTAGGTCCTACGTCATGAGCGTGCGTTCTTCATTCTTCAGCACATCGCAGGAGTCGAAACTTAGGAGTACAGGTTTGTTACAGTCGCACGGGGGTTCTACTTCAAACGCCAGAGTGCCCTGGTCCAGCATCTTCATTTTGACTCGGTGGTGGTCGGTGACAAGTTGCACTATGCGGCAACCAC
The DNA here is from genome assembly GCF_048455015.1 of Haemaphysalis longicornis. Taxonomy (NCBI): domain Eukaryota; kingdom Metazoa; phylum Arthropoda; class Arachnida; order Ixodida; family Ixodidae; genus Haemaphysalis; species Haemaphysalis longicornis. The sequence continues at coordinate 47,985 of NW_027526398.1, read as the reverse complement.
AGGTTTTTTTCCTTTTTTCATCACAAAGAGTACTAGCTCGGGAAGCTGACTACGCGTTGGACGTTTAGTGAAGAAGTAGCCTACTGGGATTGCGTACGACGAAGACAATCCACTTAAAACGAAGCAGAGGAGGGAGTGGGCTAAAACAACATCGTTGCTGCTAATCCAACATCCGCTTGCCTAACAAAGCATGCAGTCCCGCTGCTTGTTATACTGAAGCTTTTCCCTAAAGGCCAACTGCACTCAAATTTTCGACGGCGTAAAAATAAGGCCATCCAACAGGGCCAATAAAAAGAGTGCGACATGCAAATATACTGCGTTTCAAGCGTGAATGCGCGCGACGCAAACAGCTCGTGAAGATTGGTGTTTTGGGAACCTAAACTGAAAAACGCGGCCATTACCGGCGGCCGGGCGTCACATAGGTGATGGAACGGAAGCATGCGCATCAGAATCAGAGGCCGCTCACAGCAGCCTCCAAATGCGCGTGATAACGCCGCGTGTCCCATTGTTATTTCCACAGAAGAAGTCCCACTAACGTCTGCCCAAGCTAATGAAGTTAGGCGCAATTCCAACACCACGTTGCTATCGATCAGGATGAAGAAGACCGTCCGACAGTTATTTTTGCATCAGAAAAAGTTGCAGTGACATGTTGGACGCGATAGCGTTACTTTGACGCCGAATGAGCGTTTTAGAAGGGAGTTGCTGCGTTTACAATTTATGTTTTCCAGTTACCGAAGGTTAGCCAAGATGGTTTTAAATTGCCCCGACACACAAATAACAGACGCCATCTACGCTTGTGTGGCTGAACATGTGGGAGTGAAGGTTGCGGCTGCTTGATCTTGGTCAGTTTCAGCGACAAGGCGACACTATCTGTCGTACAAAGCGCTTATTCCCTCATGCCGTGGCTCGTCTAAGCATTTTGGTTTTGGTTTTTACTCTACGCTACCTCGAGCAGTATTCGCGGGGTGACCAGTTTTGCCCTTGCGCGCTAGAGGTCAAACCACACCCCCTTCCGTAAGCGCCCGGCAGCGTATTCCCAAACCATATCCCGTAAGGGACCAGGCCGACCCCCCCCCCCCCTAAATAGCGCCCCAGCATCGTGATGTCACCGACGTCACTTCCACTGAAGCTGTAGCCAAAATGGCGGCGCCCATTTGAAAGCAGTCCTGCTGTGGCGTCTCAGGCTCTCAGGCATTGCGCTTGCTTTGGATCCCAGGATGCGTGCTTTGACAAACTACGCGCACCGCTACGTATTGCTCAAGTCGTCGCTACGCCTTTGCGAAAGTTCGCTGCACGTTTGCTTTTGTCGTGAGAGGAGCGCAGCGCTGGCGCAGTTAGAATCTCGGTGATTTGCACGTAGGAGGCATTTGCACGCAATCTTTTGGCTGATACCTTCAGTGCTAGGTGCATCTACTCCAAATCATTACGTCCCCAAAGCACTGGAATCGCGAAACAGTAGCCTATAATCGATATCGGCGCTCTGCATGTAGGTAGGGGGTAAGTGATTGCTATCACATGTACTCGCTCGCACGCGTACGGAGTGAATTGGCGTATACATATATAAAGCTTGCCGACTTACCGCACAATTATTCTTCCAAATCTCCGCCTGCGCGTCGCTTAGGCCTGGGCGGTGCTCTATAAAATAATTTTGCCCTATTTTGAGCATGTTAGATGCGTTTTGCAATAGTGGCCAATAGGCAAGCTCTGAAATTGTTCGACACGTATGCATATTGCGTAAGAATTCTGGCCTGGTGCAGAGGTAGTGCAGAGTGCTTCCCCTTCTCTACACACACGCCCACACAAACATTTTGCAAAGTATATTTCACCTTACGCGCTGCGCTGCAACGGCGTACCCGTACGAAAGCAGTCGCTGTTCGTTTTAATCGAGACAAGCTGCTTTCTCAAGCTGGTCCACTTTCAGGCGGGAAAACTCTTTATTCCTTAAAACAAACTGAACGTCTATATGTACTCTTGTTTCATCTTCAAATAGGCAGCGTTGGTATAATGTTGACACATTTTATAGCAAAGCTTTTTACCTCTACCCCCCAAGGGTTCTTTCGCGACCGTTGGTGTCACCAGAAAACTCCAGCTAACAAATAAAAGAATTCACTGGCAACGCCGGGAATCGAACCTGGAACTAATAGACTAACAAAGCGAGAGCCCGTTGTCTTACCGATTTAGCTACGAGCCCACACGAAGACTGGGAAGACAGGTGGTGTAATAACCAAGCACATCTACGGGTTTACCCCCTGCGTTCTCGCTGAATGCCACGTGAAAGCGTCACGCGACCAGTCACGCCCATCTAGCGGCCCTGTGCGCACCTTACTCATGTGCTAAGAGTTACAAAAATTAAAGGAAGCTCACACCAATGCATGACATCTCACTTCTACTACGCCAATGTGCTAAAGCCTGTGGCATCCAGTGTTCACGTAAACAATCACAGCTCCTTGTCATCCGCCCTCACGCCAAACCAAGGAATACACTCAAATAATCCTTGATGGCCAGGCCATCACTCCAAGCCCCAGCATCAAGATCCTCGCTGGGCCTACATCTCGAGGCTAACATCAGGAGTGACGTCTCCTTGCAGCGCCTCAAAAACAGCATTAATCAAATCATACACATGATCAGGCGAGTTGCCACCAAGAAGCGAGGCCTAAAGGAATCCGGTACCTTTCGATTAATTGAAGCTTTTGTCCTCTCGAGAGTTACTTACGTCAACCCCCTGTCTTCTTCTAGACAAGGAAGACATAGAGACACTTTATATAATGATTAGAAAGGCGGTCGAGCAGGCCATTGGTCTTCTTATGAGTGCGTCCTCACAGAGGCTGCTTAGCACGGGGCTCCACAACACCGTGGAAGAGCTGATATAAGGCCATCTTTCTAACCATAAGGTCCGACTCAGAACTGCGATGGGTAACCGCATGCTTCACCAGATTGGCTGGGCAGCCCAGAATGTCACTCCGCTTGACGTACTCCCAGACTCTTGGCAAGTAAAACTAAAGATGCTCCCTTTGCTTAGAAATATGAACCCCTCACATGACGAGGGTCACCGAAAAGCACGGGCTCAAGCGCTAAACACCACCCTCGATGGGAATCATGCAGTTATCTACACAGACGCCTCCAAACATCGAGGGCAGCGATACGCCATTATCGTGGCTACCTTCAGAACCAACCTCCTTGCGTGTACCTCTCTTAGGACCCAAGAAATGACGCCAGCAGAAGAGGCAGCCATCACCTTGGCTCTCGCTCAACCAGGGGTTCGGAGGGTAGTCATTGGTTCCCAGCAAACCTACTGGAATTACCAGTAGGGTTGGGTGTCCTGACCTGCACTGCGCGTGCTAAAAAACCACTCCCCAAACGGTTTCATTCAGCTCATCTGGACACCCCCCTCACACTTCAATGGAGGACAACAAATACGCCCACCCAACAAGCCTGTGCTTTTACCTCCCATGCTATGGAGCTGCACGAGGTCAGTCACCCGCTTGTCACGTTCAGGGAGATAACCCAGCATTATCGCATTCTGAGACAGACCGTACCTTCGCCTTACCCTGACCTTTCCAGAGAACAACAAACTGCCCTACGGCTTATACAATCCGGGCTCCTTCCCACAGCCAACGCGTGTTCACTTAACGCATCCGAATCGCTACGACGCTGAATGTAAATTTTGCTCAGAAGTAGGAACACTCCGCCCCGTAATCGGGGTGTGCGGCTTTAGCCTTGAGCACCCTCCTCTCTTTCCGTCAACTACCCAACCAGAGCAATGGGAGATGCTGCTCTCCAGGCCCTCTTTACCTACCCAGCTTCAGTGGGTGGACAGAACACAGGCGCGCGGACTGCATATGGGCCCCACGGAAGAAGGAATCACTCCCCAGGGCTGCACTCTGGGCCGTTCAGAAATCTGAACAGAAGTATTTCTTCCCCTCCTCCTTCTCTGCCGCAAATCTCGTCACCTCCGTCCGCGGCGCAGAGACGGAGAAGACAGATCGTCTAACACCGGGTTGGAGCTTACTTTAATTTTATAAAAAAAGTTTCCACTCTTGTGCTACACCAATACAACTCAACCAAACACCGCGTTCATGCTTCATGCATTGATTTAACCTTAACAAGAATGTCTCTTTGAAGTAATAAATGGTGTGGTTAAGTGCATTTCACTTCTCTCTGGCTTTGCTATTTGTAGAGCGATGTGAGTGAATTTAAGTGACGTCGCATGGGTAATCGTTATGGGTGCCGTTTACAGCTTTGCTTTCCAACCACATTCACGGGGTGGATTGGCGCGATTTTTATCATGTTATCACAGGATTCTCTGTGATGCCTTTGTATGTTCTAACCTCACAAATAAAAACTTTTGCATAGAACAACTTCAACTGTTGTTTTGTTCTTCGGACACCTGACAACTATTCGAATTCATCTTCGCAGCGCACAAATGACAGGACAAAGAGGAGGAAAACACTGGACAAGCGCTGAAGATGTATCCTGCCTTTCCTCCCCTTTGTCCTGTCATTTGTGCGCTGCGAAGATGAATCTGTACCAACTAGCCCGGTTTTCTGCGCGACTATTCGAATTCACTTCGAAAATATTCGAACCCAGGACTATTTGCTTCGAATTCGCTTCGAACTAAAATAACACTATTCGCACAAGCCTAATATTTTGTCATTGCAAGATGCACAATTTTGCCAAATGGTCAGGTGTCCACCACAAAAAAAAAATGTTCTATTGTGGGTAGTAGCCTGGAAGAGAATGCAGCCAATATTCCACACCCCCTGTGTTTGTGTTGCCCCTCTTCTAAATTTGCTTTAATATTGTGGAAATTGATGAAATGATTTTATGCTGCTTTATATTGCCTAAAATAGTTGTCAAGCAACGTTTTACTATTTCCTACAACTAATTTGGATTATTAACCTGACGTTGTCATATTGGGCATATTATTGGCATCTTGCATAAGTGGCACTCTGAAGCCTCTTAAATGTATACCCACTAGCCCCCTTCCCCTATCATCAGTCGCTGTTGACTTCCCCTACCCATGGCCTTCCATGTATCAAAAGAATGGTTCATTAAAATTTTTTTCAGCAAGAGTTCACTGGTTACCTGTAAAATAGTAGCTACCTTAAGCATTTACCTTTGCCCTGCCTTGTGGTCTAAAAAAGTCTCCTTACACAAAAATGTGTCCATAGGGTGTTTCATTTGGGTGCGTGTCTGTGTATACTCAGATTAGTGTGTTTACCTCATCGCAGGAAGGTTAACCCTCCGTCATTGGATCAGCCTACCTGGATTTCCAGCACTTCAAACATCATCAAGACTCGGCCACTTTGAATAGGTTTTCACTGTAATGCACATGTTTTGATATATTTTCGGTGATCCCTAACTTATTTTTTATGATCATTCTTTTTAGTTCTTGCAGTTGACTTTTTTTTTGCTATAACATTGAAAGGCTGAAAGGCATTCAGTATCTAGTCATTTTTTATAAGCATGTTTTAATTGCTATGGCAGCCAAATAGAACGGGTTGTTTCTAATTTTTGCCTTTTATGCATATCAAGTTTTTTTTACTCCCACATCTTTTGGCCACCTTTTATTCTATTTTGACTTGTCATGTGTATTTTGAATAATAAAATTGCTAGTCTTGCAAAAGTTGCTCAGTGTGCTTATTGCTGCATTTAAGGTGTGTCTAGACGCTTTAGCTCAGTCAGATTTGTCAGGCCACACGAAATGCAGTAAAATGTGGTTATGCTGTCCCATCTATACAATATCAAAGTTGTTTTAGATGAAATAAGTTATATATGTGCACTCTTATTCTGATAATCACATTTCTATATACCACTGGGCGTAAAACAGGAAGAGAGCTATAAGAGTCGTCTTGATGACATCTTAATAAGATGATAGCAAGATTGCTACAATGCCGCTGGCGTAAACTGCTGTGAGAGGTTTTCCTTTATGTCTCCACAATTACTAGAAAACATCTTCACAAGACATTATGTCTCTATCTGGCATGCTTAGAAGTCTTCTCGTAGATTGCTATTCAAAATTTTTGAGAATGTCGTCAAAACGGAGAATAAACGTTTTGTTGCTTTCAATCCAGATAGCTATGAGGTGTTTAGTATTCGTCCTGTAAACGTCTTGTTGGAATTTTTAGCAGTCTCTGAGATATCATCAAGAATATCTTGCAAGACTTGTAGTTCAGGCATAGCGTCGCGTTAGCCGAGCTACAGGATGGCTATCTCCAGTCTTGGCAATGTCTATAAAAATCTTCAGGTGTTGCGTAGACATCTTGGAGGTCTTGCCCAGATGTCGTATAGAAGTGTGGTAGCTGTCCTAATGGGCAGATCAAGATGTCTTGGACAGCTACACAAGATAAGTTTGAGAATTCTACAAGACGTGCTTGCGTTCACTGGGAAGTGAACTGCGAGCTCAGAAACTTATCTGAGCTATTCGAAGCGGGCGTTTTGGGAGCGGGTTGAAACGGGAAGGGTGTTTTGCGAACGGGTTGAAACAGAAAGCGGCCAAATGGGAAGGGCGTTTTGGGAACGGGCGTACACGGGACGGGCCAAACGGGAAGGGCGTTTCGGGAATGGGTTCAAGCGGGGCGGGTTCAAACGGGAATGGGTTGTTTCGGGCTACACCCCCCAAGGGATACTGGCCGACTCCTAGCAAGGGTTCTAAAAACCCATTGATTGATACTAAATAAAAGTTTTTCATTCATTCTCGCCAATTGAGAGTGTTGGCATTCACGGTGGCGCTGAGAATGTAGACCAATGAGCGTTGAGGTCCTATCGGTCAATCATCGTCGAAGGTTTCAATGTCGCTGGTCGAGGGCACGCGCGGAACGGCTCGCGAAAGACGGAGGAGTGGGGTACGAACGCTGCAGGTTAAATATACAAAGGCCCAAAAGAAAAAAAAAACAGCAAGAGATTCAAACGCAAGCTTTGTCTCCAACGCAACCCATCACGTTGTCTGAGCGCTGTGTAGCGCACCCGGCGTTCGAACAACTGGCTCCGCACGTGCGTGTAGGCGGTGACCGCAGCAAAACGACACGGAGGACATCGGTGGTGGAAAATGGAATGAGCACATGTCTCTGCTGTTGTTTGTGGGAAGACAATTATTCCCACCGGGAACTATTCGTTTTTCTTTTATACCTTGCTAGAAAGAATATTTGAAAACCCTGCTTATACTGTAATTCTCGAGTTGGATATGGTTCACTGGATACGGAGAATCAACGCGATCATCATCATCATGATCCTCGCGCCCAGAGTCCGTCAGTACGCCGCCGCAGCTGCACAGCACACTGGTCAAGATCGGATCACATGGCGCCCTTCAACGAAAGGCTCGTCCGAGAGGTGAGAAAGCACAGGCAGCTGTGGAACCAAAACTCCAAGCTGCACAAGCAGGCCGTAAGCCGGGAGGCCGCCTGGACCGACATAGCATCAGCCCTTGGGGCCACCGGTGAGTATCGTGGTGTTTGTTCGGCTTGCGTTCCACGCAAGGTTTACCGTGCCGGCAAGGGCTCGTGATGGTTGGGGTGGCGGGGTATGCCTTGGTCACGGCATTTACTGCAACAGCGTGAAGAGCGTAGTGAGCACCTAAGAGCTAATGTGGCTATGGATCCGTGTGTATACTTTTCGTATCATCGTAAAAAAAATCTCCCGAGGCTGCACGTGCATGCATGCGAAGCGCGAGCCGCTTTAAAGCGTGAAGCGTGGAAAAACGGACGTTTTCGTGGTATGTGTCCCCTGATGTTTCAGACGGACTATGGTTTTTTGGCGACCACACAGTTATAGAACACGTCCGGTTGTGCTTTTTCCTAACGAAAGGAGCTCAGGACTTCGGCTCGAGGGCGGCACAGGCTGTGAATGCGTCGAGAAACATTTCTTTAATTGATGCTACTTAATTCACAGCATGAAGTGGCCCGAGTGTGGGACGGCCATGGGCTACGGTTCCGTGAATTTTAAAGCGAAGTTTGCTATGCCTTATTAATGCAGACGTTGCACCTAAACGCGCTGCAGGAAAGCCAACATTCTCTGGCGATGATGATGTTCGTGCTGGATATGAAAGGTGGTTGGAGCGCGTAGCTTTTTCTCGTCTAAAGCAAATCTGAATCCTTACGCCCAAAACGCATTACAGGAAAGCCAACCACACAATGGGTTTCCACAAGGGCATATCAAGCGCCTCAAGAAAGAAAATTCCCCCGCATTTCCCCGAGGTGGAGAATGTGAAAGTGCGAATGCACGGTTGTCGGCCCGCTTGCGGCGCTTGCGCTCGGCCCCCGCAGCCCACCGCCTCGCCGCCTTCTCTTCCATCTCTTCCATCGGGTTTGTAGTATCACGTGTACACCATGGTTATCAAGCCGCTATAACGCCGCTGAGTCGCCAACGCACGCCGCTGACGACGTAGTTTGAATGCGTTAAAGATATAAGGCGCGTTACTGACAATATCAGCGTCGCGTCCGTGGCTTATTCGGTAGAGCGTCGGGCTGCGGCCCGCAAAGTCCTCGGATCGAAACCTGGCGCCGGACGCTGTTTCTTCTTTAAAGAGCGCTGCGGACGCCGCCGACGCCGCCGGCGGTGGATGGTTTGGGGTCGCTTATAAAAGTGTATTCACACTTAAAAAACGCTTCCCGTGGTCGGAATCTAACTTACGCCTCTCGCATTATGAAGAAGACGTCTATTGGATTGCGCAATTGGACATGGTAGAAGCTTCTAGGATTTTAGTCTCTGACTTCTGCTCAGGTAGCACCAGGAAAGTTTCGCGTTGTAATCATCTGCCTCTTAAGAAAGGGGCTTTGAATTTAATTTGTTCAGCGCATGCAACAACGCCTTGCGGCAAAGCCGACTTTATCGCGAATGCTCAGCAGAAAACGGATGTAACTGTATATGTCTGCCTTAGAAATGACCGCCGTCGACGCCCAAGAGAAATAGCATTTGCTCGTACCTTTCGCCTAAATCCCGAGTCCTTCCCTCGTCATAAACAATAACAGAGTGGAGTGGCTCACGATTTGTAAACAAACGTTAAGGCCGTCGGGTTTATTTTTTGACCGTGCAACAGGAGCTAGGCTACACTGAGATTTGTTCCACTGCTCGAGAAGCGTGATGCGGATCACAAACGGCTCTACAAGTCGCTACTTCTTCCGCTTCGTATCGCAAAGGGTTTCCCGCGTTTGAGTTAGGCTTGATTTGTAATTGGATAAAACGATGCCTAGCCTCGTCTTAGTGATCATGGGTGCGTGTTAAAAAGAGGTCACGCAAACGGGATCAAGGTCCCATCAGCTTTCCAGGAGCCATCATGCCACACGGGGAAATCGGACGTATACGCCAGCGCGCAGCCGAAATTGTTTCCACTCTGCCCACAACGGATGTTATTGAATTCAGTTCTGTCCACTTATAACAGTATCCAAGTGCCAAGGAAATCGCATCGTTATAACCCATAATTGTTATAAGCGGGTTGCGAAATAAAAAAATTATTTTGCAGTGCGCAGCCAGAAGTGGCGAAGACCGGAGATGCCGAGCGGAACGCGTTCCGCTCCCCGCTAGCAGACGACGCTCGCTTTCCTAGCGCAACTCGCAACCGCAGCGCCGCGGTGGCGAGAGTCGCGGCCAGCCGCCTTCTCTCCACGGCCGCGGCGGGGAGATACGGAACTGAAACTAAAGCGTGGCAAACTGTTCGCATGGCGACGCAGTGAAACATCCCCCTCGCGAGGGGCACGATCAAATGCAGAGCATTTCCGGGGGCGGACGACGTTAAGTAGTTTGCGTTACGTTAATGTTGTTGCACTTGTGGCAACTGCTGACGAGAGAGCGCTCGTCAGCAGTAAAATTGGCAGCCTCGGCGCACGTTGAGTCCGAGAGAGGGGAGAGAGTGTCCTTGAAACGTGCCTGGGCGCGCTATCGAATGTTGATCGCGCCGATAGCGAAACGTCTGAGCCGGGCATGTCGAGGCGAGCGATGCGGACAACTACGGACGCCAAGAACGGGTGACATCGTGAGTTAAAGAAATGCTCTGCATTTAAAAGACGGAACAGAGCTCAGAACATTTTATTCGCATGCCAGCAAGGTCATACTACTACTAATTTGCGGATAAGAAGCCACAGTCGGTCACCTTTGTTTGCCTCGTGTGAAGCTAGCGCAAATCTTTTCCAAGAGCATCTCTAGGTGCTTCACCTAGCCGAAGTAAATGTCCTTGGCGGAAACAAAGTCCCCGAGGGACTGTGTCTCGCATCGGGCCTCCTACGAAGACACTACCTGAGTAGGCTGCGCAACCGCGTCATTAGAGTCGTCCCTGTTGCACTTTTGGTGCACAATATAACCGGACTGAATCGTTATATCCGATATCGTTGCACTGGAGCAGTGTAATTAGCGGTTTATTTTTAGCGGTTTATCAGATATAGCGGTTTATCAGATATATTGTTATAAACGGTATCGTTATAAGTGGACTCGACTTTATTTATATTTCGGCACTCCCACGAAAGTATAAATCGATTCCCTATTTCTCCATGCGATTTATCACGGGACTGCATGGCCTTCGTGTGGATCTTGCTGGGCCAGGCAATGGTGACCCCGGTTATCGCGGGAAATCACGGCGTCTGGGGATTTGGAGGGGCAGATAGTGGACACGCCTCCTTCGTGGGATTTATGTGGGATATATGTACGGCGACAGCGGGTGACCAATGCACGACCCACACCATCATCGAAACCATGCGCACTCAGTGTCAGTTGTGACTGCTCGCTCGCCCACAAATTCCCCCGCTCAGGAAGTGACCTGCTTGCGGGAAGGTGTTTGCTTTTGTATGGGAGTCACGGTTGCTGATAGACAGGGTCTTGACGATAACGCTGGCACCGTAGCGCACCTCATCCGCGTGTTCCCAGTGGACGAGTGCCAGACCCGGTGGAGGACCATCCGGGACACGTACTGGAAGCGCAAGAAGTGCCTCAACGTCAGCGCCAAGGGCCAGTGGAACGTCCTGGACCGAGAGATGAGTTTCCTCGACGATTTCCTGCGGCCGCGCACGTGAGTGGCTTCGTTCCGTTTGAAGAAAACTCGTTCGCAGGGAGACCGGCAGACATACAGACAGATGAGCGACTGGAAGACGGATACACCGACAGAGACAAACAGACAGGGAAGAAAGGTAGAGACAGCCTGAGAGAGAGAGAGCCTGAGAGATAGAGAGAGAGAGAGAGAGAGAGAGAGAGAGAGAGAGAGAGAGAGAGAGAGAGAGAGAGATAGAGAGAGAGAGAGAGCTACAGGCAGAAAGAGACACAGACAGAGAGGTGAGAGAGACAGAATTACAGAGAGATACACAGAGAGAGGGAGAGAGATTTTGAGAATGGTCTTTAATGGTGCCGGTGACATTAGCATGGCAAAGGCGACGCACCTGACGTACAGACGGAGATAAGGAGGACGAACATAAACTCAGACTTACAGACGGAAGATACAGAGAGAGCTACAGGGAGAAATATACAGAGACAAAATGAGGAGAGAAGCACAGAAATAAAGAGATACACGCACACACACACAGAGGTAGAGAGATTACACAGAGTGAAAGGCAGAAAAAAGAGGTACGGAGGGAGACAGGCAGACGCGTGCAGAGGAAGGAAAGACAAAGGGAGGGAGACAGAGAGATAGGGTAGCAGGATGCGTAAAAAGAGACACAGACAGACAGACAGACAGACAGACAGACAGACAGACAGACAGACAGACAGACAGACAGAGAGCGATACAGACAAAGACGGAGAGATTCAGAGAGAAAGGAAGAAAGGCAGGATGAGGCAGACATACAGGAGAGGGACACAGACACAAAGGGCGAGACAAGGAGAGGTAACCAACATAGAGAACCATAGATGGAGAGAGAGACCGACATGCAGATAGAGAGAGAGAGAGAGACACGGGGAAAGACAGACACAGAGATTGATGGACATAGAAACAGAGATACACAGACAGAGAAGCGGACATAGAGAAACACCGATACAGAGACATACAGACAGACAGACAGACAGGCAGACGGGGTAAAGAGACACACACAGTAATAGACGAACCGAGAGATAGACAGACAGGCAGACAAGGAGAAAAATAAAGGAACAGGCACACAGACATACAGAGGGAGAGGGATAGAAACACACAGACACACACACTGACAGAGAAACGTACAAAGAGACATACAGAGAGACACAGGGAGACAGTGACGGCTACAGAAACACAGAGACAAATACAGACAGACAGAGACAGACAGAGAGAAACCGACAGTCATAGAAGGGGAGATACAACGTGAAAGACAGACAGGCATACAGACGGGGAGGGAGAAAGAGACACAGAGACCCAAAAAGGCCTAAGACCTGATTCAGTGAAAGCTCCAGGCGCAGGGTTTAGGGATTGCCGTTAACGACCCACAATGAGCTTTGTGTATAGGGATCGCCAATGTGCGCCTAGTGACACATGGTCGGCCACATGGCCGAATTAATTCGTGGATGGACCGCACCAACATAGCCGGTGTTTGGCGCCTAACAGATTGAGTCCAACGTGGTACCCCCAGAGAGAGGAGAGAGAGACACAGAGAGATAAATATCTCGAGAATGGTCTCTCGTGGTACTGTTGAGGTTAGTCTGGCAGAGGCGGCGTACCTGACATACAGACGGACGACATCAGGACGACGGACATAGACAGAGAACTTCCCAGAAATGAAATGAAGGAAGAATTTCATTTGACGCGGCCAATTTTCGGTCTGCCGAAAGTGGGGCTCTTGGGTGCCGGGAATTCACGGAATGGTGCATTGTCGAAGTCTACTCCTTGTTCCAGGCGAAACACTGATGTAGTAGTGATGTCACTTCTGTTGGCCAACCGGTGTGAAGGTAATTTTGTGGTGGCCTCAGTGCTTGGTCATGGCAATGCGAATCACAAACCACGCCATTCGAATAGGCGGAGCGTAATCGCGGCCTGGTAAAAACACCTGGAAAACCTGGAGGTGCGGATAGTCGAGTGTTTTCGGTGGAAAGGGCTGCCATTGTTGTCACCGGCACTGGTATTACACATCAGGATCGACGTAAGATTTTCAGGAGAGCCCGCTTGTATCTCTGATTGTGGGCGTGACTTCAACAAACGTCTGTTCGTACTGGCGTCTATGAACTAAGGCGACTTCCAGTCCCCGTCCGAAGAGGCATACCGCTGAGTCCAGGAAACAGTGAATACTTGCGAAGACATTGTGCCGATGCTAGTACGATCGTGGGCACGAGCTGTATTCCTAGTATTTTCTGCTCCATTCCAACACTAACGATATGTAATTACCCCTTGAAGAGGATGGCTACACCACTTAATAATTCCCCTTCCAGTCATTAATGCTGGAGTGAGGTTTAGCACTACGAAGGGCTGATTTAGGTTTTCTTTCCGAGAAAGGGGCGCGTATCTTCGGCTCATATGTTCCTTGCATGAACTTGCACAAGTTCATGTTTATGCTTCCAAGTTCGATTTTATTTGTTGCCGCCCTGCATTACGAACTCCGTTTTCTTTCGCGCATGCGCAGACGGTCCCAGGTTAGTCGCGCCGCGGTGAAGGCCAAACAGGACGACGGAACCAGTCCGGGCGGCTTGGCTCCGGTGGTTCCACAGGCGGTGCCGGAAGCCGAATACGGAGCCGACATCGAGTTGAGCCTGCTGCCGGACGTGACCCCGCCTTCGCCAGAACCGCTCCCTCCACCGTCGTCGGTGGCCCAGGAGCGCTGGGAGGATCGGGTGGAGCTCTTCTGTCTGAGCTTGGCTCCGCAACTCAAGCGCCTGACGCCCAGGGAGAGGATGAAAGCCGAGATGTGGGTGCTGCAGATTCTACACGGCCTCGAATACGGCCTGTATGACGCTGCCGTGGACGCGCGCAGGCAGCGGGCAGTCCATCCAAAAACTTGGAAGCCTAAGCCAATCCCGAGGTCGCTTGGCAGTGACGTCAGAAAAGCCGAATAAATTGACTACCGCGCCTTCTCATTTATGAAATGCGTGCCTGGGGTCGTTAAAAAAATGAAGGGACGATCTGATGCAGATTTGTCCTAGGTGCCCAAAAAGCATCGTTTGGCTCAATTACGTTTTTAGGTTAGTCTAAACCTGAACGCATTCTTAGAAAGCGCTGTTGAACGTACCTAGGCGGGTAGGTGCTTCTCTGGGGATATACATGTTAGACCTATACTCGGTGACAACCTAAGAACGGCACCGGAAGTTGCCGCTGTGCCTTATAAACGTAGCCGGATGTTTCTCCGCGCGGCGCAAGTAGGGCATTACTGGGAATATTTTGAACATGGCATGAGCCGTTTCCGTGAATGTTTGGACCTAATATGCTTATAAACGACTCCAGTGACGACATACAAACTGCGTGAGACAAGGCAGACGATATCACGCATTCATAGCAAACCCCTTTCAAAACGCGCGCGCACTGACGTCATGGGTCCGGCGCTTTGGCGGAGTGATGCACTACATGAGGTGGTGCCGTTCTTGAGTTGTAACCGAGTATACTAGTACGCGCGGATTTATCGTGGTCGAACCTCTAGTACTTGCTACCAAGCTAGCATAGCCTAACTAGACAAACCACAGCCCCTGTCCCTCAAGACATTCCCTCAAGCGATAACACCCACCGGAACAAAGAAAAAAAAACGAGAGTAAGAAAAGGGAAACTTCGACTGCTTTCCAAATACGGCATCACGAAAAGTTTCCGGAGAGAATGCGGCACTGGAGGCGCTGGGCAAGCAATCTTCTCACTAACAACACAACACCTCCTCAGAACAGAAGCCCATTAGTTAGCCTTGCATGGTATGTCACTCATGCGGGAGCTACAGACGCTGTCAGAATATGCCGATATTGTTTCTGCGGTTCTCCCCTTGCCTTATTCTCATCACGTGCCCCCTTCCCCTGCCACCGTGAACTTTAGAAAATCTGATTCAAATAATTCCTTGAACCCGTAGGGACAACCTATTTGCGTTGCTAGGAGCAAGCCGATACATGGCGGCCCTGTCCACCGCAGCACATATCATACCATAGCCCTGCCAAACGTACGAGATGGCGTCATGCCCAGTGCGCCCTTTAACTTTAGCCTTCCTTTTGCCACTCCATGAACAACGGAATCCCTGTGAGGAGGAAGTAGTGGGCAGTGTCACCAAAGGCGACTGCCACAACCTTATCCGCGCTGCTCTTAAAGTATAAGAGACGTCGCAACTACCACCACCTGCAGTGCCCCTTGGCGGAACTAAGTGCAGTTATGACGCGCTGCATCTCATCGAAGGAATGACCGTCACCGTGAGTGGATCCCTCCCAACTGCGAGAACGAGCGCCATCAGGAGATAGATTTGAAATTTAATAAGCAGTTCATCCTCATTGAAGAATAAACTCCGCCGCCAACGTTCACGAAGACGGACAAATTAAATCCCAAGGTTTCGCTTGCGGCCTAGTGAAAAAAATTGAGCGAAGCAAGAAACATGTGAAAATGTGTTTTGTTTAATAAATAAAGTGATCGTAGCCTTCGCCAGAACTGCTGGGAGATTTTGAAGTGTCCCAGCGGGTATTCAAATTAAGCGCTCAAACGTGAGGAGACGTGCGTGCCGGAGCAGGAGGCTATGGCCTGAGAGCCACCTTCGGTACAAGGGCTGGGTAGACGCGGCCTCTGAACCAAGACATTGGCGCACCTGCCAGCAACCGCAAGCCTTTAGAGTGGCAAGACGAAATAAAAGTAATTGAGAATACACGCCGCCGGATATTCATCTCGCGGGTATTTTTAAAACTGCTCTTGATTTTGGCTGTGCCAGAGTGCCGTCCGACGGTAATATAAGATATAGACTATGGCGACGTGTACCGACGTTTTGCAAGAAAAATGCAGCTCGTGACGGTAATGCGTTATGCTTAACGTGACGTACCGCAACCTACGCTAACATAACCTAACGAACATAAAGAAAAATTTGAAACTCCAAACAGTTCTAAGGCATTAAAATTATAAATCGAACTGGTGGTCTAAAATTAAAAAAGGGAACAGGCGGATTGTACGACCGCCTGATGTATCAAGAAGCTAAGACATAACCTCCACACAACAACGACCGGCGCTCTTGCCTGTAGAAGCCCAATCTTAAAAATTATAATGTCGTCAGACGGACCTAGCCATGGCTGCAGCTCGGGGCTAGAGTGCCGTCAGGCAGCACCCGAGACACTGCCCTTGTTTTTCCCGCCCTGGCCGGATAAGAGGCTGCCAGGGGGCGCTGGTCACAGAGGAAGGAACAAAACCAGCGTGTCTCACGCGCCCGCTCTGAGAAGAACTGCGAGCCAGGGACACGTCAGTGCGACGAAGCGGCCAACCCGTTCGCAACGCCTGGCGTGCTCCAACCACGGGCTCATTCGAGAGGTGAAGAAGCTCTGGGACCAGCACACCAAGCTCCACAAGAAAGCAGGCTGCGGGGAAGCTGAATGGGCGGAGACTGGCGTAACCCTCGCGGTCACAGGTCAGTACGGTGGGCTTGTCTCGGCTTTGACGGTGCGAGGCCTAACACGTCGAAGTTGCACATACGGTTACCTGCATAGGTTCAATCGGGTTTGCCGCCGGAAGAAGAAGAAGAACATTTATTTGCGAGCACAGTAACTTTGCAATGGGGGCCGCCGTTTTAACGACGACCGCGACCGCCAGGGTGGGGTATTTTCAAACGCTTCGCTGCACAGCGCCCCACGTGACATGGCTCTCAGCGCTCTACGTCGAAGCCACAGAGCCCGAACTGCGGGATCGTTTTAGCCACAGCTCAATTGGCGGTGAGCGCGAACACAGGCGGCGCTGCGAAGCGCGCCTCCGTGACGCCAGCTTAGGGATTCTCGCATTTGTCGTCTGCTTCACTCAGGATTGCTCTCCCTGCTGTTTCTTTGCGCTCGGTCAACGTCTGATGCTTGTCCGCACCAGAATTGGCGTGTGGGTTTTTATCATAATAATAGACTTAAAATCGCATACACTATCTCATGGTGTCAATTAAAGTATAGTTTTGGATACCGCTACGGGAGAAACATTGCCGGCGCTACCCCATTCCTTGCGAAGCCGGTCCTGTGCGGAGCGCGAAGAGTCGGAGCTAGGCGTCAGCTTCTGTATTAAGCAATCTTTCGAGCCAGCTGCTAGTAACCGACAACAGAGAGAATACAAGACCAAAACAAATTCTAGGCCTTCAGGGCTGTCGGCTTTGGCAGAAGGCATCACGATTCCCGGTAATCATATGTAAGGTAAAACAGTTTTTGCAACCTTGCCGAACGCTCAGACGCGTTTTGTCGCATCACTTTACGCTGTCAAGGCATGAAAGTTTGCCGACATGCACTATAGACTGCAAAAACTGTAGGTTGAGTTCCAGTGTGTATATACGCGCGTGCTGATTCTATACCAGGCATCTAACCAGTATGGAGGTTTATTGAGCAAATGGAGTCACGTCTTCGTTAAATTTATAGCAACAGATATATGTTTGTTAAGACCTAGAGGGATATTTCGGAACATTTTGCACAGCCATATCTTCCAGATATTCGGATATGCGTTATAGGAAAACTGCACTCAAGAAGAGGAGGAGGAGTAAGAGGAGGAGGGGAAAACTTTGTTTAACAATTAAATCGATCTGGTTAGTGGGCCGGGCCCTCAGTCCAGGACAAGAGAGTAAAAGTAATTTTCTTCAAATCATAGAACGCCATCCCGAGTAGAATAGGATTTGTTCTTCGCGCCTGGAAGGGTTGAAAAGCAATAAAGAGCTACTTGGAATTCTTCTTCGGTTTCGAGTCTTATAATATATGCAGGTATACTATTTATTACGTTAGTTAGCGAGTATATCATGCCTTCAACACCGTAATCATGTCATCATTGTTCGAGTTGAGAGTCAGTTCGTTATGATAACGATATAATTACGATAGAAATTCGGAGCACAAAAGCCGCCTTCGAGTACTGTGGACCACGTTGTTTAGGGCGCGATCGCGGTGGCGTAGCACAAACCGTCTCATTTTATTTGCATGTGAATAAACAAAGACGCTGCAGATACGCACCTTCTTGCACGCAGCCGTAATGAAAGCCAATTTGTGAAGAAGGGAATGTATGCCACACAAAATGAAGGAAATATCTACACGACATTTGTGAGGCTCCCAAACATCCCGAAACCTCCTAATAAGAAGTTGGTGACGGAGCAGAAAAATTAATGCGTTGGACAGAAAAAAAAGCATGAAACATTAATCCGATACAAGACAAGAACGAAAGAAACACAAGAAAGTCGCTTTATTTCCTGCTGTGCGATGAGCGTGTAGAGGCCGCTGCTTGGTACGTAGTATTAGACTGTTGAGTCTTCATAGGAGCATCTCAAAAATACTGCAGGGAAGCCTACGCATTTTGAATACTTATCGAGAAGCTCTGATCGCTGATCCTTGCGAATAAGCAAGAAAGGACGAGTTACACACGATCTTCTGACCGATACTCTGAAGAAAGTTGTTCTCTATCTCTTCGTGTGTTGCAAACTTGTGGGGGATACAGATTCAAATTATTCAGATGCGTCAGGAGTTGGCAAAATAACTGAGTCGCTAGAATACGCTTTTTAACGCACTACAGCAACGAAGCGGGCGATTTCTAGCCCAGGCACTGTTGCCCCTCACAAGCGGAGTGTAGCAGACGACAGCGGCGCGAATCCCTAAGCCGACGTCAGAGCCAGGGGGCGCCACTCAAAGATCTCACCGCCAATAGAATAGCGTACGCAGTATACTATATACACCACAGAGGTCCCGTCGGGCGCTGTGCAGCGAAAGGTCTGGAAACGCGCCCGGAGCGACCAGTGAACGCGGTTGGACAAAGCCAAGTGTCTCTCGAATTCTCTATAGCTACTAAGAATCAATTTATTGTCTCAATCTTAGTTTTTCTTCAATGGCCGGACTACACAAGCTTAGTCTCTTGGGCCCAGTCGCGCTTTGCGAACATGGTTTTGCTGGGCTGCCTCAGCGATTGCGTTTCGCATGCGGCGTGTCCATAAATGCGCTTTACCTTGAACCATATGTCGCACGGTAGTTCTGTTTTACAAAGTCTCCGTCTCGTTTTGGCTTTATATAGAACACTGTCTGCTTTTGCATAGAAGTTGTAGCCTCTCGTTGGCGAGCGTTCTTCGTGGCTTTCGCGTGCACAATGGAGGTTAAAGCGACGAGAATGAACGCGACTTGGCAGCTCTCACGTTCCTCCACAGAGAAAGGATAAAAATTTAAAGAGAACAACGAACGCGGTATACCCTTCACAAGACGCCATCTCCATTGGCCTCCCGTGATAAAAAGAAGCGGAAAATTGGCCGCGCATCTCCTAGGGTCGGAGGAAATCGGAAGACGCGATCGTCTGCCGGCCCTGCGTCGTAACTACTTCTACCGTCTCATTCGCCCACCTCTCGCGCTGTTCCCCTCCCGTCTCACGACACCCATTGGAGGCTTTCGGAGTTCAATTTTTCCCCGTCTAAGGTCCCCGTCCGCACTGCTGCGCCACCTGTTGGGACTGTTGGGGCTTGGCGCTTGCACCAGGAGCGCTAGACGTATTTGTATTTCATGGTTAAAACCTTTTCTTTCCACGTTTTAAATGCAGAGCATTTCAGTAACTCACGATGTCACCCGCGTTGTCCCGTCGTAGTCCGCACCGTCGTTGTCCGCACCCCTCCCCCTACACTATATAAAAGAAAATACTATCCGGCGCCAGGTTTCGATCCCTCTACCCTGTGGGCGTAACGCAATGTACATGGTGCTCTACCCACTGCGCCACAGAGCCGACACAGAATGGGACGCTATGAACGCGCCTTATATCGTTGACTCATTCAAATTACTGCTGACGAGCGCTCTCTCGTCAGCAGTTGCCACAAGTGCAACAACATTAACCTAACGCAAACTACTTAACGTCGTGCGCCCCCGGAAATGCTCTGCATTTGATCGTGCCCCTCGCGAGGGGAATGTTTGACGCTACCTCTTGCAAGACCGAGTGCAACCGCCGAGAACAAGGTCCCCCGAGCGGCGCGCGCGCCGTGGACTGGTGGCGCCATCTGTCAGCTGCGATGCGAACTACCATCAAGGCAGTCAGAAAACCGAACGCGCGAAATACAAACTGGGCTTTAACAAAAGAACGCTGTTTTGCTTCTGCGGGTGGACAGTGTTTCCCAAGCTCGGAATTATCTTTCTCGAGCGACGTAGAAACTCAATCTCGCATCGGGTATGTACAGTGTGCATGGCTAAATGCCTTCCCGGCCTGCGCGCCAGACTTAAGGGACTTGCTGTTATATAGTGTAGGGGGAGGGGTGCGGACAACGACGGTGCGGACTACGACGGACGTCAACGCGGGTGACATCGTGAGTTACTGAAATGCTCTGCATTTAAAACAGTCCCTCCGGTACAGTAAATGGTCCTTCCATCGGCGAGTGGTACCCATCCGTCCAGCGCTTTTTTCATTTGCTCTCGCAAAAATCGAGCGCGCATATATGTTCAAATAAATTAACACTGCAGTAAACTAGTTATGTATTGACGGTGTTCCTCGGAGAAGCAACAATGTCGAGAAATATGGAGCTATGCTTAGTTTTATTAGTGAAAAAGTTTTGCCTACATAGACGTCTCACCCAAGACATAATTTCAACATTTGGTCAGGCGGCTGAATGGAGGGAGGGTCGGACAAACAGACAGACAAACAAAAGAAGAAAGACTATCGTCTTTGAAAAAAAAAATGCTGAGCACGAAAAAAATGAACGCCATACCGCTGCTACCGTGACCCCGCCGACAAAACAACAGCACTGCCCTGAGACGGCGCCGCGAGCGCTTTTTGTATTTTGAAGTCAAAACATTTTTAAGGAGCATCTTTTAGTTTTCTATAGCAACAATGAAGCAGCCCCGTATTTTTACTGAAAAAAAAAAACAACGCATACATCACTAATATATCTGTCGTGCGTTGCGTTCCTTTTTGGTTTGCTCAGGCCACAGTGCAAAGTTCGTGACCCGCGGCTTCATCCGAGGACGACGGACGGCTGCCGCGTGGCAGGCGCTCACGTCAGCTTAAGCAGCTCTGCACGTTCAAACAATTCCTCCATCGTAATTTCTTTGTGTCCACTGACAAGGTGTGTATGATTCGGTACGCACACCAGGCAACGCTGGCCATATCCAGTTGTGTTGGGCAGGGTGGCCCCCTCAATATTAGTTTGCCTAAACTCACTGCAGAGTTTTCGTACGCCACCTGTTTTCAGCAGCCAGCTTTCATGGGCGCAGCATATAGATGTCTTAAATAATGTCTCACATGCGAGAAAAGGCTGTTTAGGCAGACAGAGTAATGAGGCGTTGAGCACGAGCAACCCCTTTCCGTGCAGGCGTGAGCGCTATATCGGAGTTCGCGTTGAAATCCCTGACAGATATTCCTCGCTGGGTATACCATCGTATGAAACACTGTGGGTTGGTTGTTCCGTGAAGGGGGTTGCGGGGTAGTCACTCTGGTCGCCCCCCTCCAAAATTGCGTGACTGCTGCGTGAAAGAGCCTTCTCCCCCTCCTCCTTCCCCCTGCCTACACCTTACTGGTGGTCCCAAGAGAAAATTTTTGCTCGAATTTTGCACGAATTCATTCTGAAAAACTCGGACGTCCACCGTCTTCAGGAGAAGCTTCGCGAACCTAGCTAGTGGGCCTGAATGTGGGCGCACCATTCGGCACCAGAATAATTAAAAGGCGGTAGTGATGTAGTCGGTGGTAGGGTCACTAGATAAGTTACAGAGTACCGTCCCTGCGGCACGCAAGTAAGCAATGGCGACCATTTTGTTGTTCATCAGTGTTGCCAGATTGCCGCTTCTGTGGCCTCACCGCTAACTTGGACGAGGTCATTTGTAAACCACACTGCCAAAAGCGCAGCAACTCGGCATCTTCGGACACACTTGTGCAGTTGAAACACTGTGAAGCGCGTTTTCTTTGATTTGCATTGGGAATGACGCCAGTGGCGCGCAGTCGCAGAGCATGGAGGCCAAGCTGAGGCTACTACAGTTGACCGACAGAAAACGCACAAGCAACAATGTGGCGGTGCCCGTGAACTGTCGCAGTGTAAACAAATGTCACGTGATGCGAACTGGCCAATGATCACGGCGATGGCACAGAACAATAGGAGAAAAGAGTGCCGATACTCTGTAAGCTTATCTAGTGACACTAATCGGCGGCAGAAAGGGGTGAGCCGTGTGATCTCCTCGTCCCCCGTTTACAGGTTACGGCTAGCGAAGCGGCTGATGGGGTATCACGCTGCGGAAAGGGCAGAGACGAATCGCGGGCCAACAGGGCTGCTTGACCTCAATGAATTCCATCGCGTCTCTCAACCCACGGGGCGCTGCTCGATTCTCGCAGTGGAGCAGTGCCAGACCCGGTGGCGCGCCAACCGCGACACGTACCCGAAGCGCAAGAGGCGCCTGCGCGTCCCTCAAGTCAAGGGCCAAGGGAGGGAGTTGAACCACAGGCTCGGCTTCCTCGACGACTACCTGCGACCGCGCACGTGAGTAACGCATGTGTACAAGCTGATGGGTGCACCGTTTTACCCTCGACGCTGCATGCCTTGTTGCCACGTGACTCGACCCTCCTTGAAATATCAGGGAGGCATGCTTCCTTTCCCAGCGACACTTGAGAGGGCGGTATCTTACGTTTGAGATAGACTTCGGGTAGGAAAGATTGAATCCTGGTCTGATTTTTGTGTTCGTGCGGGTCTCGAATATCTTGCGCGTCATCTTGCACGCTCGTCCCTCCTTCTCGTAGTGCATGAACAAGGGCGCATACGCACTTACGGGCATTGGCCAGGACGAGGGTACTCAGTGAAGGAACAGGTACAGATAAGAGAACAGTAGATACCGAAAGAATGCAAAAAAGATATAAAGTGACTTCGGAATGTCACACCCCTGTGACACTCGCTGTGAACAGACTGTCTTTGCTCTGTCCATCATGCACCCAGCGTAAGTGCATTGAACGCTTCGTTACAAATCTGTGAGTACCGTACCAAATCTCTATAATTCGCAGGCGCTGCATGGCGAGTCCGAGGGCGACCAAGCCTCAGCCGTGCGACGTAGAGTGTTCGGAGGACCCCCAACCGGAAACACCCGAACAAGCGGACGTCACGGCTGACCTGCAGTGGACGCGCAGGCGTAGAGGGTGCTGGAGCTTGCTCTGCCCCCGAACGTGTACAGGATCATCCGACGTCCCACGACGAGCTGTTCTGCCTGAGCTTGGCGGCACATTTAAAATTCCCGCCTTGCACGGAGTGGAACGAGACCGAGTTTGGCCTCACCGATGACCAGGAAGCAAAGAGGGCCGCCCTGGGAATCGCGAAATCCTACTCGTACGCACAAGTGACGGCTGTCGCATGTGAATGAATGTCACAATAAAACGAACTCTCTTTTTTTCGCATCTTCAACACGCTACTTAGTTTTATTCTATGGCCTCCAGTGG
The DNA here is from genome assembly GCF_048455015.1 of Haemaphysalis longicornis. Classification (NCBI taxonomy): domain Eukaryota; kingdom Metazoa; phylum Arthropoda; class Arachnida; order Ixodida; family Ixodidae; genus Haemaphysalis; species Haemaphysalis longicornis. Next base: position 24,584 of record NW_027526398.1, on the reverse strand, counting down.
TTAGAGTGTACTTCAAAGATTGCCAAGGCTAAAGTGTGTAGAGCGCGACGTTCTGCTGACATGCCTAATTGCAGAAACCCTGATCAGTAACAATTGTTCGAATTTACCCCGATTAACAAAATTCAGTTGGGCTAGTTGGTTTTTGTACATAGAAAAAATAGCGCTAAAGACAAGGACGAAAAGCAAGGACACCATCGTAGAGGACCTACGAACGAAAATCAGCGTGGCCGCGCTCCGACAAACATGCATCCCGTGTACTATGACTGTCATTAAGACCGAAGTATCAAGGCCGTCGGCTGCCCCGAGTTGAGGTGCTCCACAAACAGAAATGCTAAAACCCAGCGGTATGCTATGTCGACACGGCGGACTACCCTGGTCAACGTGTGGCAGTGGCAGTGGTGATAGACCAGCAGGGAAATGCCACTTCATTCTGCTGAATCCCTACGTCCAACCCAGAAACGGTGAAAGAGGTGGCCATAGCCCATGCGATTACGGTCCCACAAGCTGTTACCGTCATCTGGGACTCCAATGCCGCCATGTGCAACTACGCGCGCAGTATTATATCCCCCACAGCCACCTAAATCCTTCACAACAGCACGAACCCAGTTTCAAGGCACATGCTCCTGGTATGGATGCTAGCTGACTCGTCTCTCCCAGAGAACGAGATGGCCCACGAACCAGCCTGAGGATGCACCAACCAGGCTGACTTCGAATCAGTTAGCCTGTCTTTTGTGATGGGGGGAAGGGCACACTGGCGAATTACAACGAGATCAACCAGTACCCTAGGCTGAATAGGCCGAGATTTCCTGCTTCCACCAAACAAAATGTCACAGCAGCACGGTGCAGGTTGCAACCAAATGCGTTCCCTCACCATGCTCTGGGTCACCGCAACTGTACCGATAGGTACCCGATAGGTACACGGGCCGGTGCAGGTGGTGCAACATTGCAGTAGCCACTCTACAACACATGATATGACGATGCCCAAATAAACCACAGGCCATTGGACAAGGCGCACGTATCAGAAATAGTGAGCAGTTAGAGGCTGCATTGCCGGGATCACTTCCCGAGAAAGTGGCTGCTGTCATCCAACTGGCAGAGGACGCCACCAGGGCCCCGGTCCTTTAACGACGTCTAGTGGGATAAAGTTGGCCCCAGGGTCCATTCATCTTTAATTGGATGGCAATAAAGTCTTCTATCCCTCTTTCGCTCACCTGTTGCCCGAAATTGAAGGCGCTGTTTAACGGAAAAACTGCCGTCAGCTACCTTTCAGGTTCGTCTGCTAGAAACGCCGGCGAGAAGCAGACGAAGGCGCATCCAGCGGGCCCTGTCGGCAAGCCCATCCTCGCGTTTACGGAGACACTGGCTCGTGGGTGTAAACTGCTGTCCGGGAGGGGAAAAGGCGGACGCTGGTCGGGGAGAATAGAAAAGAAACGCCACGGTGCCCACAGCGCCCTCTTGAAGTAGAAGGTGCAGGCATCCGTCAGAGACGCGCCGCAGTAGGGCATCAGTGCGCGCATGGCGTCCTTCAACGAGAGGCTCGTCCGCCAGGTAAAGAAGCGCAAGAATCTCTGGGACCACCGCTCTACGCTCCAGAACGAGTCCAAAAAGCGGGAGGCCGCCTGGATGGACGTCGCCGCAGAACTAATCGCCACGGGTTGGTCTTGTTTGAATAGATTGGTGTCTCGAATGATGCGTAACGGTTTTTGCAAGGTAACGTCGACGCTGCGGAGGCTAGCAGATTATGAGACACCGTGCAGACGAAAAAGGTGATTTCGTTGCCGTTTGCTGGTGCCACTACAGTCTTGGAAGGTGAGCGCAGTAAGGTACATCGGGAGATAGGTCAAGTTGATTGTTGGGCTTCCAGACATGTATTACACAATCCATGTCCTCTTTTTGCGCGTCCCGCTCTGGCTTTTAAGCAGGCTCGTACGAACGATGTTCCGAAGATGTGTATACATACTCCTAATGGCGAACGTACACGCCTAGGTGTACAGAATGCGAAGACATTTTTGGAGCGTTTCTGTGACCAGCGGATTTCGAGCCTCTGCAAGGTCGCAGCAAAGCCGCGAAGAGCAGACGCGTCT
>NW_027526398.1:0-17500 GCF_048455015.1 Haemaphysalis longicornis | reverse complement strand
CGGAAACCCACCTGGCGGCAGCTGGAGGGAGACCACCGCAGGGGGTCAGCGCTTGCCTCGACCTGCCCCAGAGCTCGCCGTGCGAGAAGACGCTGGCCGGGGCGGGGGCGTGGACCCTAGACATGACAGCTAACCTGCGGGCACTTGGCCATATTGACCGGCTGCGACGCGCCGAGGGGGGCAGTCCGCTGCTGCAGCGGCTGAGGAGCCACCACCACTCGCGCATGGGGCGCATGCTGATGCTCTACGAGGAGGTGGTGGCCCCCGTGGACGCGGGACCTGGTGGCCTCGCTCCTGTTCTGGCAGCTGACGTGCGGCTGGACATTCCGGGGCTGCGCACCAAGCGGCGGACGCCCCACTGCGGGCAACTGCAGCTGGCTCGGGGTATCGCCTGGGGCGACCTAGACTGCCACGCCCTAGTTTACACGGATGGCTTGGTGCGGCAGCAGCAGGGGTCGCCACAGCGGCCGCCGTGCTGGGAGAGGCCACCCGACAGGCGCGGCTGTCCTATGCCTCGTCTTCGGCCACGGCTGAGCTGGTGGGGCTTGGACTGGGCCTGGACCTGCTGCTGGAGATGGAGCCCTTGCCCGAGCGCTGCGCCCTGCTGTGCAACTCCCGAGTGGCCCTGGTGCGTCTTCAGGACGGAGACTCGCACTCCCTGTTGGTGCGGAGCATCCGGGAGGAGGCGGCACAGCTGGCGGACCGGGGCTCTCAACTGTGCCTGCAGTGGGTCCCCGCCTACATTGGCCTGGATGGCAACGAGTGGGCGGATGAGCTGGCCGCCGGGGCACACGCGCTGCCTTCGTCGGACATGGTGGCTCAGGCGGCAGCGGACGACGCCCGCCTGCTCATCCAGCGACACATCCGGACCAGGCATCCGGACCCACGGCTGCGTGTCGGAGGGGGCCTGCCGCCTGTGCGGGCCTCACGCGTGCCTCGACGACTGCGCTCGGTCATCCTGCGCCTCAGCGTGGGGGACGTGTGGACGTCGGAGCGGAAGCACCGTCTGGGGCGGGCGACCAGCCCCGCCTGCACTCACTGCCAAGCGCCCGTGCAGTCCCTGCCGCACGTACTATACGAGTGCCCCAAGATTGCGGCAGGGCGGGCAAAACTGCTGGTCGTGCTTCAAGGAGTGCGGCTGCTTGAGGAGCTGCTTTGGCCCCCGGGCAGTGCTAGGGAGCGAGACAAAGTGCTCGAGGCCCTGGGTACATACCTGCGGGCCTCGGGGCTGCACAGCGCACTCCACTACAACTCTGCCTAACTGCCCAAATTGTGTTTGTTTGTGTGTGTGTGTGTGTGTGTGTGTGTGTGTGTGTGTGTGTGTGTTGTGTGTGTGTGTGTGTGTGTGTGTGTGTGTGTTGTGTGTTGTGTGTACGTGTGTGTGTGTGTGTACGTGTGTGTGTGTGTGTGTGTGTGTGTGTGTTGTGGGTTGTGTGTACGTGTGTGTGTGTGTGTGTGTGTGTGTTGTGGGTTGTGTGTACGTGTGTGTGTGTGTTGTGGGTTGTGTGTACGTGTGTGTGTGTGTGTGTGTGTGTGTGTGTGTGTTGTGGGTTGTGTGTACGTGTGTGTGTGTGTGTGTGTGTGTGTGTGTGTTGTGGGTTGTGTGTACGTGTGTGTGTGTGTGTTGTGGGTTGTGTGTACGTGTGTGTGTGTGTGTGTGTGTGTGTGTGTGTGTGTGTGTGTGTGTGTGTGTGTGTGTGTGTGTTGTGGGTTGTGTGTGTGTGTGTGTGTGTGTGTGTGTGTGTGTGTGTGTATGTTGTGTGTGTGTGTGTGTGTGTGTGTGTGTGTGTGTGTGTGTGTGTGTCCTTTTACATGTGTGCTAAGCATTGTCCTTTGTAGATTCATGTGTTGTCTATATCTGTAGTGTTTTATATGTAATTTTCTCAATGTGTAACTCCTTTTTTTCTTTTTTTTCCCATCATTTTTCCATCATTTTTTTCCATATTTACCATCGTCATCGCCGTAGGGTTTGCAGTTACTAGGTGCTGCGCCAACGTTTTATTATTAGTTTATAGCGTTTACAAACAAGCACTAAGGGCACGGGCACCAGCGATAATTTCCGTGCATGGAGAATCGTGTGCCCACAGTTGTGAGCCAAAGTTTGGGGACCGCTGTAGCAGCTATTCTTTCCCGCAAGTAACAGCCCTGCGGCTAATGTAGGCTCACCTGTACTCCCGAATACAATATGCACCATTAAAAATTATTCATGACTGTACGCCGGTATGAGGAGAAGGAGGGGAAGGAGGAGAAAGCAATTGTATTGTGTCCTGAGGAAAGACCCAGTTTGGCCTCGTGCGCTTTAGATTACGGCCAGGAGTTCTTGGCTCCTAGTCGCGTCTTTAGCCGTCTGGTCGGAAAACTGCTGGATGTCAGAGTCCTAGCTAAGCAGCATGGCCTGTTACTGTACTTTTCTGGTGATAATATAGCGCCTTTTGGATTCGTGAGGTTTCTCCTTCATATACAAGATATTATCATAAAGGTTGCGCCAAACTACCTAGCTGGGGGGCAGTGTTTGCATATACCTTCGTGAAATACGGGTGAAAGTGCCTGTAGAGGCCTGGGTTTGGGTGTGTATTAGTCTGGTGGAGGCTGAATGCTTTTGTTTTTGGTGAGCGAGGGATCGGTTTGGGATAAATATTTTTTTTAGCCGGAGACAGATTTATCGTGTTCACTGATGAAACCCCCTTCCCCCACTTTTTGGCCAGGCGTCGCCATCTACGTAAGATGGTGGTCGCGACGGAGCCGAGAGACTGCGAGAAACCCCGCCACGCGTCGGAGGCGCCCCCTACCGAGGATGTCGACGAGCTACGCGGGGCCCCAGTGAAGGCGGGAGCCGCCATGATGCCGGAGCTGTACCGCTCGTTCGACGGGGAGGAGCTGTTCTGCTTGTGCCTGGCGGCCAACTTGAAGCGCCTGCCACTCCGTCGGCGTATGCTGACCGAGATTAAGCTCCTGCAAATTCTGCACGAGGCCGAGTTTGGCCCCGGCGACGTCTAAGAACGGGCCGTCGGCAATTCCAGTGGCCCCTGCCAGCGCGTAAGAAGACACAGTAGGCCGCCTGAAAACCACCCCTGGCAGTCCTTTAATAAAATCTGTATCCCGGTATTCTTTGTCAATTGACCGCGTGTTTGGATTGTTATGTGCGCTTCGAAAACTTCGAAAGGGCTGTGAAATGCAATCGCAATACATAGTGTTGTGGCACATTAAGAAGTAAAAGCAAAGGTAATCTCTGAGAACCGAGAATGTAGAGACGTGTGTACATGCTCGCGAGCGTGGTGTACAAATGCCTTTTTTGTATACTTCTTTCAGGAATTGTAAGGTAGTGCAAACTATTCACACCTCAGTCCCATCGCTGCATGTACTATTGGCAACACGTCCTCTCTTCGACGTTTCTCCAGCGCCACTGAGAGATAGAGAATGGTCTTTAACGGGGAGGTTGCCAGCGCCGCTGCTGTACCGGTGCATGTTATTTTGACGTGACCTTGTAGAGGATATTAGATTTGGTCAGAAGACTACAAAAACGCTCCCCTTTTACGGTTACAAGCGGTATGTGAAACGACTGACAAGGACAAATTGTGGGAAATAAAATCTACGTGGCCTTGTGTGCAGCCAGCAGATTTCTTTAACGGCCTCACGTGCCGCGTGATTATCCAAGTGGCCGCTGGTGCAACCGATCCACTCTATCAAGATACCTCCTGTCCCTACTGTAGCCACTCCTAGTTAAGTATACATCCTGTAGGGAATTGCGGAACCAGTCAAGAATTCCCTACCCCCATGAGAAAAAAAGCAGCACTCAGAACGAGATTAAGGAGGAGGCTACACGGACTCAACGCCTTATGTGCATGCCTTAATCTAGTACGTGTGTGCATGTATATAGCCACGTCTCTTTGTTTCCTTAGTAGGAACCAATCAGCCCGACTACTTCCCTTGCTACTCTCAACACTCTCTGCGGCCAATGGTGTGGGTGAGGACACCCCCAGAGACTGAGCGACAGAGTGACAACCATATATGGCACCTATTAGTCGGCCAGCAGAATCATCATCCTGCTAACGTGGGGACAGCGACTTGTTATTTCGCTCCCCTGCCACTCTCTCTGATGAAGAGCAGCTTCTTGCTTCTCACGTGACAAAAGTGTAAAATGATGAATGAACAGTTAAGGTTCCTTCGGCCTCTATGGTCACCTTCTCCCATCAAGTAAAGCCTCTCCCGGCGAGCCCGTCATTTGCCGTTTAGTCAGGTGAATGTCAAGCGCGCGAACACAAAATTGGGCGCCAAACGATTCGCAGAATCAAGAGTCTTACGAGGCAGGGCCAGTTCAGATCAAAGACCTGCCTTTCAGTGCCTTAAATGCTCTACCACAACGACAGCGTGTCTTGGCGGACCAGTTCCTTACTGACGTGACAGCAGTGACCCATCATTTTATGAGAGGTCCATGGATCGGAATCGCGTTAAGGGGCTGAGCCTCAAGAACGTTAAAGTAACCTTTTGAATGGCTGGAAGCCTATAGGAATGTAGGCGACGTATGCTGGAGAATAGACCTACGAGGGGATTTTGATGCGTGCAAAATCTATCACTTTGGATTCGAAACTGCAAAGGATACTGCAGCGATCAGCATGGCTTTTCAACAAAAAATTTCACCATCTTCCCGTAGGGGAACCCTGAGAAGTATGCGAAGCAGCCATGGGGTCGATTCAAGTTGCCATTAGTTTTCAGTTCGATCGCGGCGTTGCGGGAGGAGAATGAGGGGAGCGGAGCGCGCGCGCGCGTCATTTATACCGCGAAGCTACAGTGGCGCCCCCAGCGGAGTATGCAGCAGCTATCGTCGCGTCTCTAACCCTAAGCTGCTTCGCATTATCGCGCGCGGAGCCGCAGGTGTTGCCATTCGTGGCGCAATCCCGGAGAGGAGAGGAGCTTCGGAGAGGAGAGGAGGAATGCCGGAGAGGAGAGGAGTGTCAGAGAGGGGAGGATGAATGCCTCGCATACTACTCAGGGTTCCCCTACGGGAAGATGACGACGGTGGTTGAACGCGAAGCTGTCTCGTGATGGATTCTTTGCTTGGCCAATCCCTAGGGGCGTCCTGCCACATCATCATCAGCGGTGCCTGGCCAGGCATGCGCAGTGCGGGTGCGGACGGCAGACAACGACAAGGGAGGGAGGGACACAGCCCCGAGCGTGAGATGCTTCACATCTAATAAAATCTAAGGTTCTGAGCCGGTACACAGTCGTATAGCGTCGGCTCGTTAAGCCATGTGCAAGCGTACTAATGTTTACTCGCATTCGGCGTCTGACCGTCCTTTCTTACATGCTTAGTACGAGAAAGCGAATTCTTGGCAATACTTACCATGAGGTAGTCATAGGGGCTTTTACGGCAACACTATTTCAGTTGAACTTCTAAAGATGTTCCCTTCTTTACCACCTAGACGCCTGTAAGGAATCTGTTGGTGATTTCTATTAAAAGTACGTTTAGTGAGCCTACCGGCTTTCACAAGTTTTTTCAAGAAGAGCGCCACGGAACATGTAGCTTCGAATATGCCGCCCACGATTTCCTCATTCCAGTTTCCTTTTCACCCAGCAACGTTTGTACGCTCATTATTCTCTCACGGAACGGAATATACCGCTTGGCTTCAACGTCGCCTGCTGCACGTTTCTTCAATTTGTCCTTTCGGACTGCCAGCGACCGCTCAAGGGCAGCTCCATAATTTCCATAATTCGGCTAGCAGGATTTTTATTAACAGGGCTCTCCTGGACTGCCCACAAGCCGCTCAAATCTATTCTGGATTCGCAAACAAGACAAATCAAGCAAGACGCGTTTGCAAGAAGTGCTCCACAGCGCCAGCTGCTCGCCCTGTCGGTGGTGCTCAGACGCCGGGTTTCCTCTCGCGCCTGACCGGAAGCGGACACCACTGACGTCGGCCGGGGAAAAGGAACGCCGCCGTACATCGCGTGTCCTCTGCGAGGAAGACGAAGTGAGGCACCTCACGCATCCGTCAGTGCGACCCTGCCCAGCTGGAGATCGGAACGCACGATGGCGTCCTTCAACGAGAGGCTCGTCCGTGAGGTGAAGAAGCACAAGCAGCTCTGGGACCAGCACTCGAAGCTCCACAAGGAGGCCAGCTGCCGGGAGACCGCGTGGGCCGACATCGCCGAAACCCTCGGTGTGACCGGTGGGTATAGCGTCGGCATTCTGAGAGCGGGCGTTCCTTCGGCGTTCCGTTGTCACGGAAGCAGAGTCCCAGTTAATGTAATATCTTTGCATGACTTCCGAGATTAAGGTGGTAAAAGCCCCCGCAAACCGGGGCTTACCCCTGATGGAAAAGCTTCTTCTGTTGAACGTAAGCTGCGTTGCCCATTGGACTGCGAAAATGTGCGGGAAGGTATCTATATCGTCCAACAGCCGATAAAACGCACGGCGGGAATGGGAACGGTTGTTGCAACAGCGTTCCCTTTCCACTGTGTTTCGGACGGCGGCCACTGCGTATCACTCATAGCTGGGTCTGAGGGTGTTTTCTACGCACTCCTGCGTTCCCTTTCATATTGCTCATAATAAATACTGATTGCATAAATGTGTCCTGTCCGAGCCACATCAGCTGAACGCTTTAGAGGTGTCTTGCCTGTCTGATGCGCCTTCGCTCCGGCCTCGTAACGTGTGATCTTTAATTGTGTCTGCAGAGCCCGTTGGAGAGGTATGCCCGTATGTTGTGCTGGTCATTGCGGATGGACGACCAGAATGTGCTGTTTACTGCTCGTGTTTAGAGTCCTATGATCGCACTCTGTGGCAAACTAAACGGTTAAAATTTCTCGGAACACTTTATTAAGCTTAACTGCTCCGAATTCAAATGCGTTATGGGTTTATCACACGATAGCCAAGTCTGCTAACGTTCCTTCAAATGCGGAAGCGTTCTGATTTCCACTTGTGCCGTATAAAGCTACTTGAGTGCTCTGAGGAATGTTTTTCTTTTCTTTTGTGTGGTATTATTAAAAAGCAGTCATCTTCCCTACCCCAGAATCGGTGTTCTGCGTGGCTGGGGTGCAGCATTTATTTTTGCTCGCGAAGCAGCATTTCTCCTCGCGTGCCATGACGTGTTCTCCACACGCGCTGCGCTCTGCGACGCTTTGTGGTGCCGTCCGTTGCAGGGCCAACGGCGCCGGATCTTTTGACTCACGAAGCATGCCAGGCTTGTGCTTAAAAAGATAAAATTACTAATCTTGGATCCTGAAGGGGACCAGGGGCAGGAGCCTATCTAGTATGGAGAGCTCACCGCTCCGACTGTTATTTCGCGTGAAATTTGACAACAATCGTGGCAGTTAATGGCTTGTGTTGTCGCTGACCACCTTAAATAGCAATAAAAGGGAACATACGGAAGTGATGTACGTCGTCTGTGGGAGCATAAATAGTCGCCGACTGGCTGAAGAAATTAGGACATCACGTGGATGTTTTGATATAGCGCAAAAAAGAGCCCACGAGATATGAGCAATCATTTTTTTGCAGTTTATGGGTGGTAGAACTACGATTATTAGACATTTGCTCTGGCGTACTTCCGTAACCATGGGTAGGGGGTCGGTGTTTGCCGCTGGCTGTGGATCGCACTTGGCTGGGCAGCGTTCGCACGTGCACGAGCAGCGCTGCACCAGGAGCTTTCTGAGAATGTGTCCTGTATAAAAACGGAACGTGTGATAGGTACGCGTGACTTGTAGGAGTGACACCTGAAGAGGCTCAGCTTCCCATAGCCAAGTACCTTCCCTCGCAAAAAAAAAAAAAAATGATGCGGCACAAAGATAGCTTCCGATCTGCAGGGTGCCTTGTTGTTACCAGGCCGTGTTGTGGTCTCAGGCGTTCAGATGGCCTTAATTCCGTTCTTTCCCCTGCGCTGAACGGCCGTTTATTTACACGTTTTTTAAGCGAAGCTTTCCATGACTAGCTTATGGTGTCCAAGTACAGTGCACGCAGGAAAGTCAACTTCACGATATAGGTCTCACAGGCAGCACATCAATCGCAATCCCCTTAACATAAAAATGGGATGTCGTTTCACACCTAGTGAACGACTCTTAATACACAAATTATAGTTTGGCAGTACACACTCTTAGCGATGATGAGGATGAAATAAATTCTATAAGCAGGGCTGGACTTCGTCATTGGATTTTGGCAGTTCGGAAGAGTAGAGTTCGGACTTTTGCTTTGACTCGGTTAGCACTGAAGGAGACGTCGGGTTTCAACCTTCTTTTATTTAAGAAAGGGGCATTCGATTTTTCATGCTTTCAACAGTAATGCAGCTACCGAATTTGGGAGCCAAACGCGTGACTTGCACTTAGCAGAAGGCTTCCAGCAAAGCTGTATCCCCGCTATACTTGACTTTCCATCTGTCCGACTTTCTCGTTTGGGGTGCGTTTTACGCGAGGGAAAAAGAGCTACGCCCTAACACTTATTTTAGCTTTATTTTTAGACTCTGGAAGTCTTATTAATACTGGGCTTGAAAGTGGGCCGGCGTTGCCGTCTTGCTAATCGACCACAATCACGACCCCTCTCCTCATGAATTATAATCATGGTTACCGTAATGTACCACCAGCATTATCAGAAGAATGATTATTACGATCCACAGCCGAAAAATAAACCGCCAAACGTCCTCGCGTAATGTTCTTTGCATTTTTGTGTATCATAGCAGATATTTTCCTCGGTCTGGCCTTTGCAATTGAAAGACGCAAAGATTAGGTAATTTATTTAAAGAAGTTCAACAAATTGTGGTAACCTTGCGATGAACGAGTTCCGTTGAGAAGTTCATCTAATTTGGGAGTCGGTTCCGCGCACTCATTAGTACATGTGTGGCCCCCGTTCGTGTACAGTGGAGGAGTGCCAGACCCGGTGGCGCACCATCCGGGACACGTACCTGAAGCGCAAGAAGCGTCTGCACGTCTCCTCCAAGGGCCAGTGGAACGTGCTGGAGCACGAGCTCGGCTTCCTCGACGGCTTCCTCAGACCCCGCACGTGAGTGCACGTCTTCGCTGCATTGATTTCCATCACGTGGGAAGACTATTCCCTCAGCAGCCAATGTAGGCAGAGACATACGTAACAACCCGATGATATTGTCATGGTCGAAAGAACCCTGCAGATAAGTTCCTTTATTTATATGGGCGAAGTGGCGCCCAGAAGCAAGTGGCCGCACCTAACCGCTCTCGATCCCTCGAGTTCCTCGTTCTCCTCTTATTCCCCCGTTTGCCCTGCCCACCTTCTTCGTCTTCACCGGAGCTTCCTTTGTGCTACGCCCCGCAGTTGGCCATGCGTGATTGTTAACAGCAGTGTTCAGCTGCTTACCCGGGAGGGTTGGGGTAAAGTTCAAGTTCATGGGGCACATGAGCCGTGACAATATAGCGGCACGTGCATATCTTGACGTCGACCCGCCGGGTGGCTTAGTGGCTAAGGCGTTGCGCTGCTGAGCACGAGGTCACAGGCTCGATTCCCGGCCGCGGCGGCCGCTTTTCTGATGGAGGCGAAAATCAAAAAGGCCCGTGTGTACGTGATTTCGGCGCACGCTTAAGATCCCCAGGTGTTCAAAATTAATCCGGAGCATTCCACTACGGGACGCCTCATCGCCTGCTTTGCGTCGGCGCGTTAATCCCTACAATCAATCAAACATCTTGACGTCGATACAAAATTAATTCGTATTTTCCTTCGCATTCCTACATTAGCTCACTCACGGCCGGATGCCGGAATCGGCATCCGGCCGTGATTTTGCCCTCCGGCTTTTGCTCGGCTTTTGCCCTCGGCTTTTGCCCTCCGGTTCCAGGCAAGAGGAGCCGACCAAAGGTTTTGCAGAGCGCTCGGTACGCTACCGGTGCCATTGCAAATGCGCGCAGGCGGTTTCAACGCCTCTGCGCACAGAGCACTGGATCCGGTAGCTTACCGGGAACTGTACCGGTACCGGCTCTCCGCTCTGCTGTAATTCTCGTGCCGGTCCGGTTCTCCACTCTGCTATAATCTTCCATTGTCTCCCAACCTGGCCGTCGGTACGCCCGCTGCTTGCACCTTAAGCGATTTGGCCGTGAAGCACGTCGTTCTGCGCATGTGCAGGCGGTGCCAGCTGCGACCCGCGGTGGTGAAGCTCGAGCTGGACGGCAGTCCCGGATGTTCCTCGGCGGCATCTACGCTGCCGCTGCCGTCACCACCGGAGTCTCCAGACATGCAGTGGGGATTGGCGCTGGAAGAGCCGCCGCTGCAGCAGCTTCCGCCTCCGCCACCTGGGCCTGCCCTGGGCACATCACGTGACCAGGACGAGCTGTTCTGCCTGAGCCTGGTGGATCACCTGAGGCGCATTCCGCCCAGGGAGCGCGACGTGGCCCGCCTGAAGGTGCTGCAGGCCCTTCACCAGTTCGAGTTCGGCCAGCTGGACAACTCGGAGCCCCCGGCTCTGGTGCCGTAGCCACAGCGTGAGGAGGCTTGGCCGTGGGATCCCGAACACGGCGGCAGTCAGAGACTGCCAGATCTCGAGCAATAAAAGGGTTCAAAGTTGCAATGTTGCTCTTTGCTGTCAAAGCATCTGGATACTTGGGAAGGTTCAACATTTTTAGCACGTCTCGGGCCGCACCTAACGGCGGTTAAAATGTGTGGCGGCATCTTGTAGTGATGTAGAACGTCGTAAAAGACACGCCTGGCCTTTGGTTCGTTTAAGTTCCCAGTCCACATTCACTCAATCGGTTGGATATTCAGTCGGATGACGAGAAAATTTACGCGCGTTCGTGTATCGGCGGACGATGATCCCATTGAACAGATCTTTGTTGAGTCTCAGTGACACGGCTAAGGAAATGCGCATGCGAATACATGCGCGCTCAAAACTAAATAAAACGCTTACTCGCATTCCGCGCTTGGCCGTCCCTTTTACATACATGCTTATAATGCGAAACCAATTTCATAATTACCATGAGCTAAGCATTTCGGCTATTACGGCAAAACTATTTTAGTTGAAGTTCCGAAGATATTTCCTTCTTTACCATCTAGACGGCTGTGAGAAGTCTGCTGACAATTTCTCTAAAACATACGCTTAGCGAGCCTATCAGCCTTGACAAGTTTCTTTAAAAAATTGCGCCCACCTCCCCGCGAGGGGAACCCTGTGTAGATGCGACGCATCGTGGGGTTCACTAGGTGTTTCCGTAAGATTGTTTCTGAAATCGCGTGAAACGTGTCGGGAACGCGTATGATTATTATGTTTTATGATTATTATTATGTTTTATGGGCCAATCTTGGTCAATCTCTCTAAGTGGTATGCTTGGGGCTTCGCTGTCGCAACGACCTTTACTCCAGCATTGTTGCTGTAAGTGGCAGCTTCTTTTCTTTTGTTGCAAGTGTTAATCATTGCCTCATCATGCGTTGTATCAGTAGCTTCTTGACGTAGTTTGAATGAGTCAAGGATATAAGGCGCGTTCGTAGCATTTGATTCTCTCTCGGTTTTGTGGCGCAGTGGGAAGAGCACCATGTACTTCACGTTCCGCCCACAGGGTCGTGGGATCGAAACCGGGCGCCGCTAACTATTGTTTCTTTTTAGTGTAGGGGGAAGGGTGTGTACGGACAACAACGCCGTATGGAGGGACAAGGCGAGGGAACGAGATGCAGTCGCATCTACAAGAGGTTCACGTAACAACATGTGGGTTCGAATATACCGCCCACGATTTCCTTAATCCAGTTTAGTTTTCATTCAGCAACGCTTTTCCGCTCACTAATCTTCCGCAGAACGGAATATAACGCTTCGCGCATCTGCGTCGTCTGCTGCACGTCTCTTTAATTTGTCATTTCAGGCTTACCACACGACTTCTCCACAGAGCTCCAAAATGTTTTTATTCGGCTCGCAGGATTTCTATTAACAGTGCTGTCCTGGACTGCCCACAAGCCGCTCAGAACTATTCTGGATTCGCAAAAAAGAGAAATCAAGCAAGTCGCGTTTGCAAGGAACTCGCCACAGCGTCAGCTGCTCGCCCTGTCGGTGGTGTTCAGACGCTGGTTGTGTAGACGGCCAGCCGCAGTGCCCAGCGTGGCCGCCGCCTTCTTCATCAGGTCGTAGTATAGTGCGTGCTCTCGGGGATATTTTTCTTCGGCTTGAACTTCTTGGAGGAGCGGCCCCCGCTGCGTACGAGGTGGAAGAGAAGCGAAGACGGCAGCAAGGGGAGTACTGGGGGGACGCACCTGCAGGGGCCGGCCTCACTTCCGCGAGGTGGTACTTGTGGATGGTGCAGTCCCTGCTGGCGAGCACCACCGATCCACCGTCCATCCAGGCGACGTCAAAGCAGTGCCTGTACTTGGTGTTGGAGTCGTACGCCTTTAGGATCGCCCCGTGATGGGTGAACACGGTGACCTTGAAGCCGCGGTGGTTGTCGGCCACCAGCACCTCCTCCGCACCACGGGGCAGCCAGCGACGGGGAAGTTTGTGAAGCCTTCGCCGCCGATGTGATGCAGGTGGGCGCCTGTGTAGCTTAACACCTCGCGGTGGGCGAGGTTGTCGGATATGAATATCTCCTGCTTCCCGTTCACCGCCACGCCGCTCAGGGAATGTGAGTTGGTCGGAGCAGACGAACTTGCGCAGGAGGTTGCCGCTCTGGTCGAAGGTTACGGCGTGCATGACGCGGCACTCGACGACCACCAAGCGCCCGGCGGGGTGCACCGCCTCCCGGCTGGGGAAGCACATCTGCCCGTCGCCCCCGCCAACTTGGCAGAACTGGAACTTGGAGCGGCCGTCCTGGCCGAACACCTGGACGCGGTGATTGTTCGCGGTCGGCAACGATGATGTCGCTGTCCGAGTTGACGGCCACCCCGGAGGGCTCGGTGAACTGTCCCTCAATGGCCCCCAGGCAGCCTAACTTGTGATAGAGGCTCAACTTCTTCCGCCTCATGTGGAAGGTGAGCCGAGCCCCCATCGGAGCCAATCGAGCGGAGGGCCCGAGAGAAACTGCGACAGGGTGGCAGAACGGTACCCCTTATTCTTCACGAGCCCCTCTTCCGCCCCCTCGTCTTCTTCACCACTTGACGGCGGATGCATAGCCTTACTGGTCGATTGTCCGCAGGCAGGCCGCACTTGCAGCATTTGGTCTCATAGAGTTTGGCGGCCATGACACTCGGCCACGCTGCGAATCTTAAAAAAAAAAAAAACGTAGGGATACGTTAGTCGGTTCTACAAATCCTTTTTCTCATGTGCGACACATGTACAGCGAACTTGTCTCTTCCCCGCCTATCGACGCCCAAATCGCTTGGAACAGCAGCCACTCGCTAGGGTTCTCTCCTAAGCGTTTCGTGACGAGGATTGGCCACTCAAACTTTGCTAGTACCTTCTGGCCAGCTGCCTGCATCCCTCGCTGAATCCACACCTTGTCACCAACCACGTACTGCGGTGCGCGTCGATGCCGACGATCGTGGTATGCCTTCTTCATCTGCTGTGCGGCTGTAATGTTGTACCGAGCCTTTCTGCATATATTGCTGCCCGGGACCTGCCGATCGATGGCTTGTCCGACCTTCGCGGGCGCATCTAAGCAGGCTACGACGTTCAACTTAGGAAGTTGCCCATGAAAGAACTTGTAGGGTGTTCCCGTCGAACATTGGACGGATGTGTTTACCAAATAGGTGGCTCACTGCAAGTGTTTGTCGCAGTAGGCTTCTCCGGCCTTGTTCGTCGTGCATGAACAAGAGCGTATACGCACTAATGGGAATTGGCAAAGAAGGGTGTACTCAAGTGAAGAAACACGTACAGATAAGAAAAGCGTACACATACCGAAAAAATACACAAACGATAAAAAGTGACTTGGAATGTCACACTTCCGTAGACACTCCCTCCGAACAGAGTGTTTCTGCTCTGTCTGTCATGCACACAGCGTAACCACACTGAATACTTAGGCAGAAATGTGTTGGTACAGCACCAAATATCTGTAAGGAGGCACACTGGTCTTAGAAATATTTTTTTTTCCTTTCCAAACAATTTTGACGAAACTTCATGGGCTTGTTCAGTTTTTCAGCTGATTTCAAATATCTAATTAGTTTTGATGTGAGATACCTAGTGTCCGAGTTGATTAAAAATTTCCTTGATTATTCTTGAGAACAATAGAAAAAAAAACTATTCAAGAAAAGATTACCAGCAAGACATGAAGAGATACCAGAAGTTGGGTAAAAGGAGATATGGGAAGCAGTTTTTTGTTCTGCAATCACATACACGTTTACATCAATTCTATCTTCTAATTGTTCCTGCTAACCAATGAAAAGTAATGCTAATTAAATAACTACTGAAACACAAAATGCGAAATCTGCTTCCCATATCGCATAGTTTAAAGTATCCATGAAGGTAAAACACAAGTTTGTGTTATTCGAAAGATTTCGTGTTTTATAGTGCCCCCCGCGCTTGTCCGAATGCAAACGATGATTTATTCACTGAGAAGTTCATTAGGTTAAAATTCTGATGTTTCCGCTAAATCATGCGTTTTCGTGGTCTGCAATGACATCACAGGGCCTTGTTTACCGTTAGTTAACCTAGATGGCGCCACTACAGCGCGGCAAGCCGTTTTCTTTTCTGGTATTTCAGTGGAGATCAGTGGGTATTTCCCGGAAAAGAAAAGAAAACAGCTTGCCGCGCTGTAGTGGCGCCATCTAGGTTAACTAACGGTAAACAAGACTGCTACCCTCCTCCATGCCACGTGGGCCTGCCCACACCTCTGGGCAGGGGCTTAACACCAAAAAAATCCGCCACTGACTTCCCGTGAATCATTGGAGGCCTCGCCAGCCCCGACTTACAGATCCAAAAGGACCTAATCAGCCGGGCGAAGACGGGAGCAGAAGCCACTGGAGCTCTGGACAAAGGGATCCACCTATGATTCTTTCATCCTTTTCTCCCCTTCCCCTTTCCTCCATCTTTATTTCAATAAAGTTTATTCAGTTAGTCAAGCCGCTTTCTGCCTTGGGTTTGTTTGTGAACGTATTCGTACCTGGCTTGTTTTGTTCATGGAGAGAATCGTTTCGGGAAACATGGTGCTCGCTGGAAAAATACGGTCACACAAGACACTGTCACTTGCGTCAATCGGCCAGTGTTGCCTGAAATAACCCCAAAGCCCCGCAGTCTTATGCAGCTAAACCAAGCATAGTGCGCGCAGTACCAACAGCAGTACGTATCGGTACCAGGCGACACGTCTGACCTGCAGTGGACGCGCACCATCAGAGGCTGCTGGAGCTTCCTCTGCCTTCAGCCGTGTCGAGATCAACCGACGTCCTATGACGAGCTGTTCTGCCTGAGCATGGCGGCGCACTTACAATATCCCCCTCCCAGGGAGCAGAAAGAGGCCGAGTTTGGCCTAACCGATGACCAGGAACCAAAGAGAGCAGTTCTGGGAGTCGCGACATGGTACGCGTACGCCGGAAGTGGCGGCTGGCGGATATGAATAAATGTCGCAATAAAACGAACGCATTTATTGTTCGCACCACTTTATTTATTCTGCTGGATTCAGCGTTTATAGTGCACCTTAGAGATTAATAATGCTATAGCCCGCGGAGCGCGACGTTCTGCTGATAAGCCTAATTCCAGAAACCGTTCTGTTTAACAATTGTTCGAATTTTCCCCGATTATCTTGTCCAATACAGAACGGTGATTTGGCAGCCCGAAAAGAAAGTTCAGTTGGCCTAGTTGGTTCTTGTGCATAGAAAAAAAAGCGCTAAAATCAGCGACGAGAAAGCAGACACCATCATAGAGGACCTACGAACGAAAATCAGCGTGGCAGCGCTGCGAGAAACATGCATCCGATGTACTACCAATCCCGTCGTTTGCCCTGTGCGAAGGCGCTCCACAAAGAGTACTGCTCAAACCCGGCGGTATGCTACGCCGACACGGTGGAATACCATACCCAACGTGTGGTAGCGGCGGTGATGATAGACCAGCCGGGAAATGCCCCGTCATCCTGCTCAGTTCCTACGTGCAACCGAGAAACGGTGAAAGAGGTGGCCATAGTACTTGCAATTACGCACCCACAGGCTGTTACCGTCATCTTGGTCTCCAATGCCGCCCTGCGCAATGACGCGCGCCGTAGTATCTCTAACTCGTATCTGCCGGGGAACGAGACAGCACATGAAGTAGCTCGAGGATGCACCAACCAGGCTGACTTCGAATAGGGCAGTGCATCTTCTGCCACGGGGGGAGGGACAGACTGGCAAATTACAGGGAGATTACCCAGAGCGCTAGGCTGAACAGGATGAGATTTCCTGCTGCCACGCAACAAATGGCATACAGCTGCAGTACGCATGTTGCAATATGGGTTTCGACACCCTGCCCTGTGTCACCGCAACTATCTCGATAGTTACACGCAGAGATACAGATGGGGCGACGTTGCAGCAGCACTCTACAACACTTGATCTGGCGATGCGATAATAAACCACAGGTCATTGAACAAGGCATACATGTTAGAAGTAGAGAGCATTGTTAGGCCGTATTGCTGAGCTCAATTCCCGAGAAACCAGCTGCTGGCAGACCACGGGTCCCTTACCGACGTCTAATGGGATAAAGACCCAGACGTTCCTGCACGGTGCATTCATCTTTGAGAGGGATGACAATAAAGTCGGCCCTCTCTCTCGAACACCTGTTCACCACAATTGAAGGCGCTGTTGAACGGAAAAACGGTCGTCTGCTGCCCTCCAAGGTCGTCTGATAGAGGCCCCAGGGGGAAGCATACGACAGCGTATCCGGCGAGCCCTGCCGGCGAATACGGGCATTTGCGGAGACGCCAGGCTCTGGATCGTGGGTATAGACGACTCTTCGGGGGCGGTATTCTCGCAACTGTCCCTTTTAAAAACGTCCCTTTTGCGTCCCTTTCATCGTGACGTCACTTCCGGTTAAGAGGTGGACGTTGGCAGCATGGAAGAGGGTTGGCAGTAGGTTTGCTGCGCTTGCGTTACGTCACTTCCGGTTGTTGGCTTTTAGCCAATCAGGACTCGCCAAAAGGGACACTTTTGAAAGGGACGCAAAAGGGACAAAACCCGAGAATACCGCCCCAGACGGGGACAAGGCGGACGCTGGTCGGGGAGAATTAAAAAAAAAAAAACGCCACGGTGCCCATAGCGCCCTCTTGAAGTCGAAGGTGCAGGCATTCGTTAGAGATGCGCCGCCGAGGAGCATCTCTGCACCCATGGCGTCCTGGGACCACCGTTCTGCGCTCCAGAAGGAGTCGAAAAAGCGGGACGCTACCTGGATGGACGTCGCCGCAGCACTTATATCCACTGGTGGGTCTCTCTTGGTGGAGCTCTCGAATGACCGCGCGGAACTGGTTTGCACAAGGTAACTTGGAATTGGACGCTGCGGAGATCTCCCAATCGTATCACTAGCAGACGATGATACACACAATAGCAAAGGAAACAGCTGTCTTGCTTGCGAATTTCTCGTGCCCACTACAGTTTCGTACGGTGAGCGGAATAAGGATATCGTGGGAGGGAGGTGAAGTTGATCGCTGCTCTTCTAGACATGTATAACACTACGCATGTCCTTTTTTGTGGGTACTGGTC